>NC_081215.1:16607773-16909273 GCF_902713425.1 Acipenser ruthenus
AGAACCAGGCCAGAGCAGTGCCAGAGATCCCCAGGTCAGCAAGAGATGATAGTAGAATAAAGTGATCAACAGTGTCAAAGGCAGCAGAGAGGTCGAGGAGAATTAGGACAGAGGAGAGAGAGGCAGCTCGGGCACACTTAAGTGAGTTGGTGACAGACAGGAGGGCAGTTTCAGTGGAGTGAGCAGAGCGGAAGCCAGATTGGAGTGGGTCAAGCAGAGAGTGGTTGGACAGGAAAGCAGACAGCTGGCGGTCAAGGGTTTTGGAGAGGAAGGGTAGGAGGGAGACAGGACGGTAGCTCTGGAGGGAGGTGGGGTTGAGGGTAGGTTTTTTGAGGAGGGGAGTGATAGAGGCTTTTTTAAAGGGAAAGATACCAGAAAGTAGAGAGGTGTTGAGGAGGGAGGAGCAGCAGCTTGAAAGAGGTGAGTGGGGAGGGGGTCCAAGGCACACGTGGTGGGTTTGTGACCCTGGAGCAGGGAGGAGAGGTCAGAGTCTGAGAGGGGCAAGAAGGTGGAGAAGGAGGGGCGAGTAAGTAGGGGATGTAGTGGGTGTAGGGGTTGGAGCAGGAGGGGGTGCGGGGGAGGGAGAGGTGTTAAAGAGTTTGCGGATATCTGAGATTTTAGAAGAGAAGAAGGAGGCAAAGTCATCAGGGGAGATAGAGGAGGGAGGAGGAGGTAGAGAATAGTTTACATGGGTTGTTAGTGGAGGCTTGGATTACAGATTGGAAATAAGCACATTTAGCAGAGGAGAGAGTAGAGGAGAAGGAGGAGAGGAGAGTGCGGTAAAGGTCTAGGGCAGCAGGGAGTTTGGTTCTCTTCCATTTCTTTTCAGCAGATCGCAGTGTGATTCTTGCCGAGCGGAGCGCAGAGGAGAGCCAGGGATGGGGAGGGGAGGGGCGAGCAGGTCGGGAGGTGAGGGGACAGAGGGAGTCGAGGGAGGAGGTGAGTGAGGAGAAGAGGGTGGAGGTAGCAGAGTCTACGGAGAGTTGTGAAAAGGAGTCGATAGGAGGGAGGTGAGAGAGAGCAGTGGAGGCAAGGACAGAGGGGGAGAGAGAGTGGAGGTTACGGCGAGAGGTGATAGTGGGGGTAGGAGGAGCAGGGAGAGGGGGGAGAGACAGAGAAAAAAAAGAGATGAAATAGTGATCAGAGAGGTCTGGGGGGGTGACAGAGAGGGTGGAGGGGCAGCAGGCCCTGGAGAAGGTGAGGTCCAGTTGACGGCCAGCTTTGTGGGTAGGAGGGGACGGAGAGAGACAGAAGTCGAAGGAGTGAAGGAGAGGGAGGAATCCAGCAGAGTGGCTGGGGTTGGAGAGGTGGATGTTGAAGTCACTCAACAGGACAGTCTGGGTAGACAGAGAGGGGAGGGAGGAGAGTAGATAGTCGAGTTCATCCAGAAAGTGAGTGAGAGGCCCAGGGGGGCGGTACAGAACAATGAGCAGGAGTTGACAGGGAGAGGTTAGTTGGACTGCATGAAATTCAAAGGTATTGACAGAGAGTGAGGTGAGATCGGAGGGGACAGAAAAGAGTAAGGAGGGAGAGAGGAGAAGACCCATCCCACCTCCCCGTCCAGTGAGACACGGGGTATGGGACAGGACGTAGAGAGAGGACAGGGCAGCAGGAGTAACAGTGTTATCAGGAGACAGCCAGGTTTCAGTGACAGCAAGGAAATCGAGCGAGAGGTGGGAGGCAAAGGCAGATATGAAATCAGCTTTGTTAGCAGAAGAGTGACAGTTCCAGAGTGCACCAGAGAGTGTGCGGGAGGGGGGGAGAGGCAGAGAAATTAGGTTAGAGGGGTTGGAGGAGCAGCAGCGGGGGGAGGGCATATTTTATATATAAGAGAGAGAGAGAGGTAAATAAAACCCTGCAAAATACATTAACTATAGAGTTTTTTAGCGGGGTTCAAAAAAATAGTGTTACACATCACCGCATGTTGCTACAACTGTTTAAATAACGTACGTGTCATTTCTTTTCCTTGTTAACATTTTGACAACTTCTTACACTTATGTTTCAAAGCTCTTTTCAAAATGTCCGCTCTAGTGCACTGATAGCGTAAGGATTATTGCCTACATTGTGAAACAGGTAACACAGCAATAATGATGCATGATCAGAAAAGCCAGAGCCAAGTGTGTGTTTTGTTTTTGTTTTTTTGTTTTGTTTTTTAAAATCGCTCTTCCTGCAGTGATTTAGAGGACACATCTCAAACCCCAGTGCACTAGAGCAGACATTTTGAAAAAAAGCTTTGAAACAGACTTAATCTTTAAATACATATTAACAGATTCTCTAGCTGCACAATCAAATACATGTGTGCTGCAAATCTTTTCAACTGGTACAGTGAAAACCTGTTTAATGTGATACTATTAAGTGTATTTCACTGTAACTATTTTAACTACCTGTAGTTAATGTACTTCTATTTTGAAGTGTATCCTAGAATATATAATAACTTTGTACTACAGTAGATGTAAAACATAGATTTGTATTATTGTAAGGATGTGTTTTGAAACCACGAAGGAGAAAGAATGTGACCAGTTCTTTCAAAGTGATGAGTGAAATATATAACGGATATTGAACAGTCCCCTCCCCCAAAGCTAAATAAAAGAGAAGGTCCCACCTACTCAATGTCAGTGAAAACTAGGGGATTAAAGTCCTAATTAGTGATTGAAATCCCTTTAACAGAAATCAAGTGTTGCTCACATAAAGGGGAAAACTAAAATGCTCACTTGAAAGTTTAGACCATTGAACTCAATGCAGGCAGCACAGAGAGGGGGGAGAGAGAGAGAGTCGTGTCCATTTGAATGGGACAAAAACAGATTTGAAGAAGTCGGTTTACATGTGGATCAGGGGGCGGAACTCATTAGAAAGCTGGGCTTTCCAATGGGAGTCGAGGTCAAAGCCCTTTTCCCCTTCTCTTAAATAGATATGCGTTCGCCCACTTTTCAGGGGGTCGGCTACGGGGTGGCCACTAGCCCCCCAGTGTTTTGACTAACAGCCCAGTGTGCTTGCGTGTTTTTGTGTGGAGGTCGGCTGCCATCCACACCGGGGGGGCCAGAGCTCTGGATGATGTTGTCACCTCTGCAGGTGGGTTTGTCCTGGAGTGCTAACCTCTCTGAGATGCAGCTGCCCCAGGCAGGCCCGCTTGCTGTGGTAACAGCATTTTCACTGCATGAACCGTTAGGGAGGTGAACAAACCTGCTTCATTCCATCACGTCTATAGATCTGCTTTTGTATTTTTATAAGCTGCAAAGTGCCCTAAATTAAGACTCTATTCTGTTACAAATGGATTTCAACTTCTCAGCATCTCTGAAAGGCATGTTCTCTGTTCATCCCAGGAGGTCATGTCATTCTTCAGAATTCTTCCTGTCATGCTTTTAAGGTTACTTGTGACACCAGAAGATTACATGAACATCATTATTTCTTAATGAATGCCTTCGTGCAGTTAAAAAAAAAAAAAAAAAAAAAAAGTTGACATCGGCATCAATTGGAAGTTTCTTAAGTAGCACCAAGCATTGGGCTAGCATTCTGTCACTGTACTGTACAAAAAGGAAAAATAAATCCTAGTAAAATAAATAAACAGTTACCAGATGATTGTGTTGCTGTTTTATACAAACATTGAATTGAACAGTTGAAAATGTTTTAAAATGAATTGTTGTCACATCCAGTTGTACTTGGAGAGAAGATGTGTTTGAGAGCCCTTTTGAAGCCAGGAATGCTTAAACTTTTAAATGAACCACCAGAATGTGAGGACTGAATCTCAAGAAGAATACATAGTTAAGCTAAACTGATATTCCATACCCACTGCTGTTCTAGCCTGGTCTCAGTAAATGATATTCTTACGTGTTTCATATACCTCTACTTCTAACCTTCCAGAAATGGAAATTATTATTCTTTCCTGTTAAGCACGCACACTAACGCACACGCACATGCACATGCACGTGCACGCACACTCACACGCACGCACGCAAAGGAAACAAAAGATTGTTTTTGCTGGACGAGTAACTGGAAAATATGAATCTATCATAGTATCAGCTGTTTGCAATCAAAGAAACACATGTCGAAAACAACTCCAATTGCTTTATTTGCTGTGCGTGCAAATTACATTTGGAATCATTTTATTACATCCAATCGTGGCTTTAGCAGCTCGGTGCTTTCAGAGCTGTCATTATAAATCAATTAGAACCGTATTATAGGCTTTTGATACATTTTAACTTTCATTAGATCAGTTTATTAAAGACATGTGCATCCTACCCTGAACAGGGAACAATTAACTTTTCTTTTTTGTCCCCCTGGAAAATTCCTTTTAAAATAAAAAAATAAAATAAATAATAAAATTGATATCCTTCCCTCTCTCTCCTCTCAGAAACTGCATAATGATGTATGGCGTTATCAAAATACTTTGAAGTTGGTTTCTACTGAAGGAAAAATAATTAAATAGATTAAATTGTTTAGAACAGAAATTGACCAGATTGCTGCTTTCTGACAGATGTGTGGGAGCCTTTTTTTAACCAGCAGAACACATCTATTTGGAGCTATAGAGCTAAAGTAATCACACTAAGCTATAATGTATAATTTATTTTTCACGGGTCATTAAAAATAAGGTAAAATACATCAAATGTGCCCAAACAAACTAAAGATAAATACATAAATGCAGCCTTACTAACTGTCATCCCGTGCATATAACATACGGCACAATTCTAAATTATACAATCTGCGTTATTGTGATTTTATAATAAGTTAATACATTGTGGGTGTCTGTTAGATTACACGCTACACGCAGCAAATGTAATATAGTAGGTTGTTTTATACAGAACTCATGAATGGAATGCCTTTTATATTCTGCCTCCCTAACCCGTTGAAGCACAGAGCCAATTCTGTGCTCCCTGTGGAATCTCCAGTGAAGACTGGCAACTTCACACAACCAGGATGTGAACTTGCACTCCCCGGACTGTGTAACTCGCCCTGCACAACACATGGCAGTGCCTTTACCGGGTGAGCCACTCTGACCCCTAAACTAGACCTTAAACGGAGTACGAGACTCACTACAGTTCCCTTGCTTGTTCTTTACTTCCTGTATTACCACTCTTTTGCATGGTTCTTGCTAGTTGTACTTGTGCGCAGATTAAATTAAGCTCATACACTTGTTTGTGTAAGCATTTTTTTTATTATTGTGCTTTTCCTGTTGAAGGTAGCAAGGAGTAACTGCACATTAACTAGTTGATAACGGAATTACAGCTCTGTGTGTGAAAACCTTCCCTGGAATTAACATTCTACACGGCAGGTAGCAGCCACCCAAATGGTACCCTTTGTGCCATGTGTGTGTTTATTTTTTTTTTCTGGTCACACAATCCTTACCAACAGTTACTATAGGAGTGCAGGCCCACCCTAAACTTTCTCTACTGCTTGGAGAGTTTTGAGATTATAAATCACTTATGTTGCAAAGTAGGTTTGATCCTGTGTATAGACATCATCCTGTGCAGAGAACAGGTTTCATTGTAGTTTGTAAGTGCAGTACAAGATCCCAATTTGTGAGACTACTGTATATGGAATAATTAAGTCGCAGCACCTTGTTACCGAGGGAATATTTACACACAGTGTAATCATTCCTGAGGTTACCAGATGATGCTGCTTGGTTTTTTCATTTGGATATTAAACTTGAGTTCTTTCTATCTGGGCGGTTTTACAGATGTTACGAGCTCAGCAGCAGATTGTACAGTCCAGGTATGGAACTTAAGTAACAAGACCATGATGTGCTGTGTTTAAATTGAACCATGGCACACATGCTGTGACTAATTCAACTGTGATGCAAGTTTCACCTGGGGCTGTAATTTAACTACATGGCTATAATTAATAGTTTAGCAATATAACTGCTTGGTCGACATTATATTTAAATGGTTTGAGTTAGAAGTGTGCTGTTGCTGTTTAATAAATGAATGCCTGTCTGTGCTAACAATTACACAGTTTCAGCAGCCCACACTGCATGACATCTCGCTGGCCTTTGTGGTTTCATTCCTGTAGGATTTAGACTTGGCGTCCAACTTGGATTTCTGCTAACCATCCAGTGACGTGAAAGGCCACACAGCAGCATCCGAAGATGAGATAGGAGCAAGGCAGGGATAAAGGTCAAGGGTTGTCCAATTTGTGTAAAAGATGCCCTCAGCCCCTGCCTACCACCCAGGTTTCGTTTGCTTGCTAATGAAAACGTCTGGGACAGCAGCTATGACAATACCTCGAGTTTTACGCTTCAATTCAGTCACATTTTTCAAAAGATATTTGCATGTGCCGCCTTGTTGTAATGAAGATCAGCAGATTTGGTGACAGGAGTTTGTGACGGACGTGTGCATGGACTGAAAGATAAGACACTGTGGAAAATGAAGAGATGGACGATACACAAAGAGAAACCCAATAGAGCGGATTTCTTTAACCTCCTCAATGAGACTTTTGACAGCGCAGGGTGATTTAAGACAGTAATAATGTGTGTGTGTTTTAGTGCAGCCTCAATACCTTCTACAGACTTAATTTCATACATATGAAATACAAAGATAAAATATAGGGAACTATTGCCAAAAGCACACAAAGGGATATTTTTATCATCTACATTTGCTTGCATTTAACTATAATACACAATGGCATGTGTTTTGAGTTCTCTAATTTCTGCTTCGATAATTATTTTCCATGCAAAATTGCTTCTGAAAAGACTCCTCACGAGTCATTGTGGGCAAGTGAGGTGGTGCCATGCACTACATAGGTGAAGTTCCGTAGTAAACATAAAACAAAGACCTAAGCAGAAACAGCAATAGAAAATCAAACAAAACACGCATTATTATTATTAGTTTATTTAGCAGACGCCTTTATCCAAGGCGACTTACAGAGACTAGGGTGTGTGAACTATGCATCAGCTGCAGAGTCACTTACAATTACGTCTCACCCGAAGGACGGAGCACAAGGAGGTTAAATGACTTGCTCAGGGTCACACAATGAGTCAGTGGCTGAGGTGGGATTTGAACCGCGGACCTCCTGGTTATAAGCCCTTTTCTTTAACCACTGGACCACACAGCCTCCTAGAGCATTAGCAAGTAATTAAACAGTATCCTACTAATTCCATCAGATACACTGTGCAGTCCAGAGTATTCCAGACTGTCCAGCCATAAGCTTTCTCATTCACATATCCTGGTATAGCCGAACACAGGTGATATTAGGGAGCCGAGCTTGGTGTCTGTTTTTTTTTTTAATCAAAACTGAAATCTAGCCTTTCCCTGATTTGCATGTAAAACATCTTGAGATGGCCACGGCTGTAACAGGCTCTATATCTTCTCTATATCAAGAAAATGGATCTTTTTAAATTAAATCACTTAGGAGAAATTACTACTTAGCATTTGTGATTTCCGTTATAATAAGATTAACTAGTGTGTAGGGTCATTTTAATATACATTATCCCGTGCAGTCTGAGCAGCCAGAACCTGCACTATATATAATTTCTTATACAATAAAAGGCTGCTCACATATTAAATATTAAAAAAAAAAATCACAATGAATGCTTTTAAATGTCTTAGAAAAAAATAAATGATCCAAAGGGCGGAAATCTAAATAGACACCATTTAAATCGTTTGCCGTTGCTATGTGTATATTGACATTTGTAACCCACAGGGTCAGATACTTGATTTATTGTGTGCTAGTTTAGCACTTGAGTTACAGTGATGTGGTCTCAAGCACTGGACACCCAGGGTTTTGGTCAGAACAAAGGCAGAAGCGTGCAGTGTCCTGCCTTTTGCTCGGACCACCCAGTCCTTTAACCCTCCCCGGGTCTAAAGATCTAATTAGCAGCTAGGAGTAAGTTCTTCAGCTGCTGTATTGCTTCTTTGTATGAAGGTGCCAAGTGCTGTCATTTAGTTCCAGCTGTTCACTTTGTATGTATTTCTGAACGGATGCAGCTCAGAGTGATATTCCTATTCGTCCTAAAAGCAGCTGAGCAGGAATTCATGTAGAATGCAATCTCCTCATTAAACCAATGCAGGCACATCAGAGGTTTATCAGATTAAAACCAAAGGCAATCTGAGATGTCTACAGCAGGAGTATATGAGGTTTGGTGCAAAGCAGTTCAGTGTGACGTACAGATGGACATGATCAGGTGCTCCATTTTTATACCTTAAAACGTTCCTGGTCTTGGGCAATATATGACTTATACAACTAAAATCTATATTTCATTATTTCACAAGTTTCACATTCCCGTATAATACACAAACACTTTATAGTAAACATGTCTTTTTTAATGATACTCATTTACCAACCAGCCCTTCCAGATATTTCAATGCTGCACATCGAGGAATCCTGAGAGACTGAAGGCACCTGTGTCATTGGAAAAGCAGCAATTGGTTACTAAGGACCAGAGACAAAATTTGAGGCTTCTGGGAATTCTTGCAAAGCTTTTCCTCATTGACTCATATTTTCATTCTTTCATTAGTGGATAGTAATTTCTATTAGGTAACATTTACTGGCATTCATTTGTCAGCTCCATCTACTTTAAAGTTGCTCTTTTAAGCCATTATTAACATTACATCATTTTTTGTTCCCATTTAAAAGGAATCAAGCACGGGAGCAAGCTGAGATTAATTTTATCAAGTGTTTGATACGATCTGTCAAAGGCAGTGCTTTTCCTGTTGCAGTGCCAAACATGTGTGCCGATCTGCATTGGCCTTTATCATTACTGACAAGCTGCAAGGTTCTAACATGGGCTGGAGAAACTGTTTATGGTATAGATCAGAGGATATGGCTAAACACAACTGTTTTGTTCTTCGAGTCCTAAAGTATTAAAATCGTATTAAACATGCGATCCGGAAATAAATGTGAGTGTAAAACGGAAATGTATAACGGTAACTGCAGGAGGTGTAATTTATAGCAGTATGTGTTGACCTTACTAAATTAAATGGTAAGCTTTAGCATTACAACCTTGTAGAAAACAGGATCCTATTGCCCATACACCGTCAGAATGACAGGGTTCATTTGCATTCGTGGTTACAGAGCTTGTAGCTCTCTGACAGAGGACAGACTCTGTAAAGGCAGTGCATCATACAGCCCTGCCCATTACACTCAATTGATTCACCAGGCTCCCAACATGGTGAGCCACTGGGGACGCCCATGAAGGATTCATTTCGTTTGAATAAAAATGAACCAACCTGACCTATATTTTCACAGCTTTCAAACTCTGTTCCTGTTAGCCAAAGGTGCTGTTTCTCACACTGAATACTGCTTTGTACACCAAGTCCAAACACACTTCCCAGAACGGTTCACTCCCTAATTCCTCTATACCTCGGGGAATACATTATATTATGCTCATTTTTTTTATTTTTAAAACGTGGCTCATGCAAAGTCTGTTTGTAGTGGCTATTTTTATAACTTGTTTGATTTACTAATGAAAAATCCATCTGGATAAGCTATGTACATATACAACATATTGTATTTGATTTATGAATAAGTGAGTCATTTTTCTTTACAACAGCTAATTGAAAGACATGTTTCTGTGGATAGCATATGGAATTGAATTTGCAGTCACTTAGCAAAGAGATTTTATTCTCTTTGCTAAGTCACCTGCAAAGGGTATGTTGTGGAGGCAGTCATACGTATACATTTGTCACACCTACATATTTGCATATATCTTGTGATAAAACTTGGTAGTAAAATTTTATAGCATACATTATTGAGAAGATAAGATTCTGGGGATTTACAAGATGTTTGTGTTTCCGTAAATGTGTCCATCTCTTCCATTTTTGCATATACAGTACTGTGCAAAAGTTTTAGGCAGGTGTGAAAAAATGCTGTAAAGTAAGAATGCTTTCAAAAATAGACATGTTAATAGTTTATATTTATCAATTAACAAAATGCAAAGTGAGTGAACAGAAGAAAAATCTACATCAAATCAATATTTGGTGTGACCACCCTTTGCCTTCAAAACAGCATCAATTCTTCTAGGTACACTTGCACACAGTTTTTGAAGGAACTCGGCAGGTAGGTTGGCCCAAACATCTTGGAGAAATACCACAGTTCTGTGGATTTAGGCAGCCTCAGTTGCTTCTCTCTCTTCATGTAATCCTAGACAGACTCGATGATGTTGAGATCAGGGCTCTGTGGGGGCCATACCTTCACTTCCAGGACTTCTTCTTGTTCTTTACTCTGAAGATAGTTCTTAATGACTTTCGCTGTATGTTTGGGGTCGTTGTCATGCTGCAGAATAAATTTGGGGCCAATCAGATGCCTCCCTGATGGTATTGCATGATGGATAAGTATCTGCCTGTACTTCTCAGCATTGAGGAGACCATTAATTCTGACCAAATCCCCAACTCCATTTGCAGAAATGCAGCCCCAAACTTGCAAGGAACCTCCACCATGCTTCACTGTTGCCTGCAGACCCTCATTTGTGTACCACTCTCCAGCCCTTCGGCGAACAAACTGCCTTCTGCTACAGCCAAATATTTCACATTTTGACTCATCAGTCCAGAGCACCTGCTGCCATTTTTCTGCACCCCAGTTCCTGTGTTTTCGTGCATAGTTGAGTCGCTTGGCCTTGTTTCCACATCGGAGGTATGGCTTTTTGGCCGCAAGTTTTCCATGAAGGCCACTTCTGACCAGACTCCTCCGGACAGTAGATGGGTGTACCAGGGTCCCACTGTTTTCTGCCAATTCTGAACTGATGGCACTGCTGGACATCTTCCGATTGCGAAGGGAAGTAAGCATGATGTGTCTTTCATCTGCTGCAGTAAGTTTCTTTGGCCGACCACTGCGTCTACGGTCCTCAACGTTGCCCGTTTTCTTTGTGCTTCTTCAAAAGAGCTTGGACAGCACATCTGGAAACCCCTGTCTGCCTTGAAATTTCTGCCTGGGAGAGACCTTGCTGATGCAGTACAACTACCTTGTGTCTTGTTGCTGTGCTCAGTCTTGCCATGGTGTATGACTTTTGACAGTAAACTGTCTTCAGCAACCTCACCTTGTTAGCTGAGTTTGGCTGTTCCTCACCCAGTTTTATTCCTCCTACACAGCTGTTTCTGTTTCAGTTAATGATTGTGTTTCAACCTACATATTGAATTGATGATCATTAGCACCTGTTTGGTATAATTGTTTAATCATACACCTGACTCTATGCCTACAAAATCCCTGACTTTGTGCAAGTGTACCTAGACGAATTGATGCTGTTTTGAAGGCAAAGGGTGGTCACACCAAATATGGATTTGATTTAGATTTTTCTTCTGTTTACGCACTTTGCATTTAGTTAATTGATAAATACAATCTATTAACATGTCTATTTTTGAAAGCATTCTTACTTTACAGCATTTTTTCACGCCTGCCTAAAACTTTTGCACAGTACTGTACTGTATCAGGTTACCTTGGTATTAATAGATAGAGGGCAGCAGTGTGGAGTAGTGGTTAGGGCTCTGGACTCTTGACCGGAGGGTCGTGGGTTCAATCCCCAGTGGGGAACACTGCTGCTGTACCCTTGAGCAAGGTACTTTACCTAGATTGCTCCAGTAAAAACCCAACTGTATAAATGGGTAATTGTATGTAAAAATAACGTGATATCTTGTAACAATTGTAAGTCGCCCTGGATAAGGGCGTCTGCTTAGAAATAAATAATAATAATAATAATACCATTTAGCTATTGAGAGTTTATTGAGGGAGGCTGTGTGGTCCAGTGGTTAAAGAAAGGGGCTTGTAACCAGGAGGTCCCCGGTTCAAATCCCACCTCAGCCACTGACTCATTGTGTGACCCTGAGCAAGTCACTTAAGCTCCTTGTGCTTCGTCTTTTGGGTGAGACATAGTTGTAAGTGACTCTGCAGCTGATGCATAGTTCACACATCCTAGTCTCTGTAAGTCGCCTTGGGTAAAGGCGTCTGCTAAATAAACAAATAATATTGAGACGATCAGATTCTGTCTGCCATTCTGTATGTCATGTTTAATGAGATACAAAAAATGAGTTCAAATGTGATTTCATGTTTCTAGTCTTTATAATCTTATAAAGGAGTTTACCAATCCTAACCAATACTTTACATAGAGCACAGCAGCGAGGATCAGAGGACGCAGTCGGAAAATAAGTGGAGACTGAGACAGACGGAAAGTGGTGAGGATGTGTTTCCTATCCATGTTGCTGATGCTGAATAATTGGGATCCTTTAAAACACTGTTTTAAGATAAACCGTCCAGTACAGTAGGAACCAAATGTATGTTGATTTTCATGTCATTGGTAGAGGTGTCATTACTACTGGGCTCAAAGTAGGAGGTATCCCTAGATGATGTACTAAGTCATTGTTGCTTCTTTATTTGCTCAATGACTCAGTCACACAGGAAGCTATTGCTGCTGCTGTACACTGGGACTGAGCAGCTGAATCTGCAGAAGACAACATGCATGTTGCTGTACTTAAATCCAACTCTGAGTGATTTGCTCAATGCAACAGTTTAATACTTTAACTTGCAGAACAGCATGCAATATGATAAAAGGAATAATTACCAGTTTCAGGGAGACAGTGTTGCAGTCTTCTCCTCTTCCTCTGGTCTAACAAAAGAGCTCCAAATAACCCTTTCTACACCTAACCTGTGGTTATAGCATTTTTCCACATTTTTTTCTTTATAGTAACTGTTCTCCTGTACCACTTGATATCCTCTCATAACTTTCTCTTGGTCCTAATTTTCTAAGATTAAGCATATTCACAATCCATGCATTTGACACACACACACACACACACACACACACTGCTAATTAGATATATTACTACAAAAAGATCACAAGACACAGACATTAGTACAGAAGATTACAAGACATATATTATGCCCAAATAAGGAATGTGTCCTTATCGGTAACTTTCTACAAGCTTGTCTTTTTACATTGAGTTAAAGAAAATACACAGGCAAAACACAGCACCATATAAAATAGAAAAACTATAGAAAAACAACACAATCTTGCGGTGCCCGAAGTCAGATTTGTACAATAACAAGTTAGTAGAGCCGGCCTTGTGTAGCACATGACAGTGACTGGATAGAAACTCATATGCTAATTAAATGTGATGAAACTTGGTAACGTCATTTCTTAGAACATGAAGATATCAGAGAGAATCCAAACCTAAACCATGGTCCTCTACTTTGTTGAGTTTGGTCTCTGGTTGGAGTAATGGAGGTTAAAACATGGTAACCACTAGCCAGTGTTTGTTGTAATTGTGCACCTATCTACTGTAGGCTATTGTGACTTGATTGGCAGATCTATTGATGGCAATATCTTGGTAATCACTTGTCCAGTTTTCATTAAGCAACCATGGTCATATCATAAATTATTCTGGATGATTTGGATGTATGTTTTAATGACCTATTTTTGTAATGTGGTGTTTATTTTATGCCAAAGCAAAATACTTTTCCATTAACTAATGGGCAGCTTCTGGAAGGAAAACCAAGGCACATGCAAGTTTAACCTGTTTTCACAGGCAAAGCAATTCAAAACATTACAGCGAGTCAGCGTGGAGCTTTGATTTAACCGCTGACGTCCAAGCACAAAACGGTTGGAAAATACAGTACTAACTAAAATCATGTTTGGCAACAATAAATAATACATCCTTTATGTGATCAAAAGGAAGACATATAAACGTTATTCCATTACCCAGTAAGAGGTTGGTGTGTGTGGCATATATACTGTAAACTATTCCTTCTGCAACATGGTTTTACATCAGCCTCACTAAGGAGCCAAGATGCACTGTGGTGCAGTAGATCAAAGGACAAAATCTGTAAAATCATGTTCCAGCTCTGCCCCTGACTCACTATGGGAAAGTGGGTTAGTCACTTGACCTTCATGTGCTTTGGTCAGCTGTAAAAATAGGAAGGAACAGGACACCCCAAGACCCACACACATACACAAGTAGGTCTTACTTGCCTGGGAAAAACAAGGTCTTAAATAAGAAAAATCAGCTGATTTTAGTTATTTATTTTGCTTAATTTCCTATGGTTACCTGATGCTGTATGTGGTTTTTAAGTGGTTGAGTGAAGATAGTTGGTATTGGTCACGTACAATGTGTGGACATTTGTTTTCTAGGAGAAAAGTCCTCAGCACAAATGAATGCTGTGTCTCCCACACTTAGGGTGTAAATCTACATTCATTAGATCTATGAGAACGGTCATTTATATATTATATTTTGTGTGTATTTCAAATGTCACATTGTTTCAATAAAATTAATATCACAGTAGAATATTGCAACAACACCTCTATAACAATACAAAAGTATTTTACATATATCTTGTTATGAGTTGTTTCTTAATTCTGAGGCTGAACCTATGACCTCAGTTTCCACTCCTCACACTAATTTATTTTCTTGGCATTGTTTTATGAAAATTATAATTCACGGTTTCAGTCAGTTTTTGGGGTTAGTTTGCAAATATGATTGTGATCCATCCAGATGGTTTTTATAGAGATGAAATTTAACATAGGTTTGACATGGGACTGTAGATTCTGACCTTGAATACTGAATACAGGGGTGGCCTTAATATTGAAGATCACTTTACATTGCTGTCAATAGGAGTAAATCAACAGAGGGCAGATCCCTTATAAAACTGAGCCCCTAAAGAAAACAACTATTCCCAGGTGTCATACGCCACGATTTGAAGAAATATTACCTTTGTTCGGCTCTTTCAGTGGAATAACTTGACCTCTCCTCTTCTCAGCAGAGACATTACCATCTGCCTTTGAATCTAAATATTACGATTATACCGCATGTGCAAGCAGTGCGCTTTTGCCAAAGCTTCATTTGAAAGGGGGGGGAGGGGGAACAGTGATCCCTTTGTTTCAATATTGAAATACATTTTAGTGGCTAAGTACACAGTTGCTAGTTTGTAACAGGAGCACATTGAACACCCAGCTTGTCTATGAAATTTGAAGACTGAGAATTGGAAGTGGTATGCTTGTTTGGTTTAGATGCGGGGGGCCGCACCTTGGACAGGTGTTTGCCTCTCTTTTGTTCTTGTACCATTTAGCATCCAAAAGGCTCAGCAGAACTGGAGCGTCATACCAATGACAGTAAGTAACTTGGCTCCAGAAAAACCCATGGCGAGCCGCAGCTACTTGTAAAATATATTATCTGACCTACACCCCCCACTGTAGAGATTTGAATGTGGTTGAAGGTGGCAGTACTGCTTCTGGGCCTAGTTACTGTTGCTTCCTTTTAAGAGTTTTGGATATGTTCCTTAAAGTTTAACACTTTTTCCATGCTTGTCTGCTCTTTTTATTCTTGGATTATGTTTTACTGTGCAAGTTAGTGTTTTGTCTCACAGGAATTAAATCCAAGGTATAAACTGGCATACAGTATAAACTAAAAAATGAATACAGAATATATATATTAATATATCCATTTACTGGTCTGTTTGTTATCTTTCCTGTACTGCAAGAGCACTCTGGAGTACATTGATCTTTTCAAGACCTGTACAGTTAATAAAGATTTAATGAATACCCAACAATTTTTAATCATAACAAGCTTTTATAAAAGTGTGAATAACTTGCATTTTATTAAGATTGTATGTTTGTGAACTTTCTCTAATGTTTGAAGTGTTTTGAAGGTATGAAATAAACAGTGTTTAGGAACTGCTAACATTTTGTAAGTGTTACAAGAAACTCTTCTTAAAAGAAAAAAAAAAAAATGGGTCCTCTCCTGCATTGCTGATTTTTTTTTTTTACAGTCTAGCTGAGAACAATTTCTAAAATTAAAGCACAACACATTATAAAACCCCTGCATGCTTTTCCTTAGGGCAATTCACAGATTAGTTCAAGCTGCACAATGCAGAACTTATTAACCCTCTGAAAGTGAAGCAAAGATTAAACCGCTTCAGAATCACCAGGGGAAGTGTTTCTGCTCTTGCCTGCATTGTTGGTGGCAGTCTTTATTGTTGTGTCACAAGAGGCAGCTGTTTGCCAAACATTCTTAAGATTCATCTGTCAATGAATCTAAAGGTTGGTTTATACAGGACCTTAAAGCTCACTTTAGTAAAAGGACCACCTCACGATTTAAGTCCAATTTTTTACAGTCCCGCTTTTTTGCTCTTCCTTTACAGCAATGTAGTCACCTCAGTATTAACACCACCTCTGTATTCATTATTAAAGCTACCACTGGCAGGTCCAAGTGCAGCAAAGCTGTGGTAAAGTTCTCTCTAATACCACTAATAAGACCCTCATGCTGTAAACTGCTAACCAATATATAGTAGAGACAGAGACTCTCTAGATCAGTAAATTAGAACAGTTTGTTTAAAAGAAACGAAACTAAATAATATCAAGAAAAATGGGTTGATTATTAATCATGTAAATCAACTAAGAACTGAAAACAAATCTAAATCCTACGATATTAAATTGTTACAAATAATTTATGTCCCTGTGATGAGTATACCCCACCCCTGTGCGTATTTTGTATTTGTATTTCTGTATTATGATTTAAATGCATTTTGTTTTTGCTCTACTGTTTTAGGTCGACAGGGAAGGGTTAATTGCCTCCCCTGCCAAATCAATTCACATGTAGAATCAAGCTCAGGCACAGCGGCATAAGTGAGGCAGGAACCTCTCAGTCGAGGTTGAGTGTTCAGGGAGTAAGAACGAGAGACATGAGTGAAAATATTGCTGGATTATCTCAGCACGATACTTGTTTGGTTCACTGTTTTGTTTGTCTTTTTGTTTTGGCCAACGTGCTATGTTTTTGTTTGTTTTGTATGTCTTATTTATAATATACGTGCAGCAGTGCTTCATCCCACAGTACTGGTGTCAGTCTCTTCCTGGACTGACATCAACCACAATCCATCCTGTTCACCTTAAAGGCCAAATGTTTTGGTTCTTTGACTGGTCTTAATAGAGAAGTTTAACTGTGTTTACTGTTCTTGTACTGTTTCTTGGGACTGACATTATTTTGAGGGCTCCTTTTATTTTGAATTATTTCTTGTTTATTTCAGTCAACAAACCGCCCATCACCATGCAGAAAGTGTTCATGCGGACTGTTTGCATTGTTTGTTCCTACTGGGTCGAGCCACAACCAACCATTCTTTTAAAGTGGAAGAGCTGGCGTTAAACAGTACATGAGATTGCAAACTGCTTAGGTAACTTGGCACAGTTTTTTTCACAGCTAGGTTAATGTAGCGTTTCAGTATTTTTGGCAAAGCCAGGCTTGTTTTTCGATTCTGACAAACCTGAGCCCTTGTTAACATTGGGTGCAGGCGGGAGTGTGCATACTGTATCGGCACCTTTTCATAAATTACAAGCAAGTTTATTCATGAAAACGTTTTAAATATCTTTATGTAGCAGATGTGTGTTACTGGTACTGCTGTGTTTCAGCTTGTTTGTAAAGAAAAAAGTGCTGGAAAGTACAGTGTAAGGGAAATCTCATTTTACAGTAAATCATGTTTTTCTGACTGTCACAATTCAAGGAGTACAAAATGAATTCTCTAAGATAGTCAAATTGAGGTAAAATGATCTACTAAATGCACTACATTTTAGCTTAAGCATTCACCTGGGATGTCACCCTATGCTATTACAGTACTAAAAACATGATTCCAGTCGCAGATAATAATATTGAATTACTTGCTTTTCATATTTGTTTCTTGTTTTAAAGTAGTTTTTTCTCCAGTGCAAAACAAGAAATTTCATATCACTGGACCTTGTTCACATAACCTTTTTTTTTTTTGTATTAAATCTGACATGTTGGTAATTATTCAATACAAGCTTCTCAACTTTTTCTAAAGAGGGTTTGGGAGGTATTCTTGTTTTTTAAAACTGTGTTTTTATTTTTAGTAACATTTGTGTACATTTACTTATTTAACCTTTTAACTTTTACTGATTTAGACTCCTTGCATGGAGTACAGCCCTTGCTTTTCACTTTGTTATCTGCAGGCTGATGACACATAGACATGCTAATTACTTTGTGTTTCTGAAGTTTCCCGCCAATTCTAAAGCCCCTGCCCTCCCCCTCCTATCCTCACTGCCTTTCTCTCAGCTTTTTATACCTCGTCTGACCTCTGCCCTGTCCTGTTGACTCATAAGGCTAAAGAAACAAAAACTAGACCTCGTGCCTGCAGCTGAAACAGATATAAAAATGGGGATTGGAGAAAAGCTCCCACAATGCAAGTGGAATCTCTGAAAAGCCTTTTCACTTCTCCATTCATATTATCTCTTCTACTTTACTTCGGGGCTTTCCGTGGGACGGGCACAAAGCAAACTTTTTTTTTTTTTTTTTTTTAATTACTGTGAAAGAATATTTTACTTTTTAAAATATGCAGTTTTTTAATAATTAAAGGAAAATTATATGGTCAAATTGATGTACAGTATGTTTTAAAAGGTTTCTCAGTTAAAGTGACACACATATATATATATATATATATATATATATATATATATATATATATATATATATATATATATATATATATATATATAAAATTCATTTTTATCCCTGGTATATTTAACATTTTAAATAAGAAACATTTTGGTCTGAAGTTTTATTTTTTTTATAAAAAAACAAACAAACTATACTTTGGTTTTGTAATGTCTTTAATTAAAGTGGTATGGTTTTAATCTAAACTTGTTTCTAATGTTTTTAAAGTATAAATAAACTTATAAGGATTCAAAGCTGTTTTTCATCCAATACAAACTAACTGGTTTCCAGAAAACTTAAGTATGGTTTGATTCCCTCATGCCAGCACACAAAAAAATATACTGCAATGTGAGTTTTGCTAGCGCTACCAACTGAAAGAGAGACCATTCTGTCAAAATAGTAATACTATAGTCATTAGAAAAAGGATCCTCCATTTTTACCCACAGCTGTGGCGTACCAAGGTGTCATTTTCAGTTTCTTATTAAAATGCCATTCCTTTGGCCTGTTGACTACATTCTTTCATAATTTAGTTATCTTTGCACTAATTGGAAGATTAATAGTGTTGATTCCAGTGTATATACATTTCAAAGGCAGTTTTAGCTGCTGACAAGTTGCAATTTTAATCTAGAAGCCAAAAGCCAACATGTTCGGAAGCAAAGGGTTACTGTATGAATAGCTCATACCTGCAGTACCACTGGCTTCTGATACTGTATGCATCTAGCAAGTAAAGCATATCCATGTGGTGATCTATGCAAACTTTTATATTTTTAAATAGTGCTTCTGTGATGCTTTGTTTGCACTAGGGATGGGCCGGTATAAAATGTACATGGTATAACTGTCAAAAAAAAGCTTCATACGGTATAAAGTAAATCATGCAAGTTATAAAATGAAGGCGTACAAAAAATGGAGAAATACTACTGTAAGTTATTTGAATTCCTGTAATTCACAAAAAAAATCATACTAAAAATCACATTCTTTCAAATAACACCCTAAAGTTGTACAGTATATGTTATACTACCAATTATGTATTATTCTATTATTAAGGTCTATCAAACGGTGTGTTTTCCTCCTTCTAAGGCTATTTATTAAGGCACAGAGTTTATTTTACATCTGGGAATTCTCTACTGCAATGCTTTTTTTGTTAATTTTGAAAACATGAAATATCCTGACACTACAAAATAACTTATTTGCAGTTTCTTTTTAGTGAAGGCGGTTGTACGTCCTTACACACGTGCTTCTGTCACATTGCACAGCTTTCTTTATATATATGGAAAATCGCTTATTTTCGTAAAGCTTGGTACAGTATTAATATTTTTAGCATAACTTATTGTTAATGCCAGATTCCTGGGATGCAGCGAGTGTCTGTCCATAGTTCTGTCCATCTGTGTATATCTTTTAATCTTTTCTATGCCGATAGATAGATAGATCCCAAAACTGAAAATGGAAAGAAAACATTAAATGTAAAGAGTACACCGTGAGGAGGTATTTGAGTTTTCTGTTTGTTTTATTAGTTTTTTTTTTCTTTACATATAAAATGGCAGCATAACTTTTGTAATCGCTTTCAGATGGGGATTTAAATCTCAGACCTATTTTGTCACCATTATATTTAAAGGTGCCAGGACTGTAAACATGTTTAGTTATCAGGAATATTTTGGTTGCTTTGTTTTGTGTGACATTTGTGAGATACAAGATTCAGTAAGTGATTTTATACACGGCACACCCGACCCGTGAGGGCCTGGGACCTTCACGAGTTGGGTGCTTTTACACTGGTAATACACCCTACCCGTTCTGGCCTGATATCATATCTGAATTTGGCTCAGGGCCGAAGCAGGCTGTGGGCGGGGTTATTGGCTTTCGTCATGACGCTGGTTCTTTTTTCACTGTATACTGTCATTGAAGTTGTCTTTTCACAGATTAATGGTAAAACTAAAGTATTACGGATTTGTACTGTGTGTTTATTTTTTTGTTTTTTTTCCTGTCGATTTCACTAAATGTAAATCCCCATACATTAACTGTTTGTAATTATTTGACAAGTGAGTCAATGTTTTGATTCAACTTGGGCCCTTCTGTTAAGTATTAAACAGAAATAGTGAAACTCCTTTAACTTATGTTAGATGAGACATATGGCTTTAATGTCGCTTTTATAACTATGTTAATCGTAAATAAAAAAACACCGAAAACTTTTTTTGGTTTGACCACCCTACGTAAGACGCATGACAGAGACTAAAGGCATCTTTCCTGGCACTCACAATCCCCAGATCTCAACCAATTGAGTATTTTTGGAATTAACTTGAATGGCGCGTTTGTCATCACGATCCTGTGCCTACCCTTGTGCACCAGTTGGGTAAAATATAAACGATTGAATGGACACCTTCCTACACCTTGTGGAGTCTATGCATTTTGTCAAGGCTGTGATCAGGGCAAAGGCTGGGCCAACATGATATTCGGTACATGTCCTAATAAAGTGCATAGGCAGTGTGTATTTATTTTTTAGTTACTAGGAACCTTTAAGGACCCATCTCCACCACTATTGGAGTCCCCGACAATTTGTTGGCTGGATAACTCCAACAAGCTCAATCTGTGCTACAGGTGCATCATTCACTATGTCTTCTGAGAGGGACCGAAATTGCAGGCCAGCATGGATGAGAAGGGCTGCTAAATAATATGAAGTTGAGAGTACCCAAACTAATCACGAGTTAGACCTTTTTAAAACCCTTGTTACAACAGCATTATAATTTAAGCCTTGCGTGAGCTGCAAAAGGATGACTGACTAAGTGAACTAATTGCAGGACTAAGCCCTTACTTCTCAAAGAAGGTTGGCATCATAGCTTTCAGCACATACTATTTATTGTGAAGTAGATTGTTTTCATAAGGAAAAAGATTCATAGTGAGTTGGTGATTTGTCTGGAATTCTCCACCAATTAGCATATTTCAGATGGGAGATGAATAAGCCAGGGCTTGTTTTCTATGTAAATCTCACCATGTTACTGTGTGCAACTGAACTTTTATATGCACTGGCTGCCAAGGAAGTTCCATTGTGGATATTTTATATCCTCGGCGTAATTTTCTTAAAATTTTATAGTAGAAGACCACATTCATTAAGCCCTCTTCAGACTGGATTTAAATACAGTACTCTGAGCTAGCTCGGCAATTTAGCCTTCTCAGTGTGTTGGTGTGATTTCCATTGTAATTGCCAATACCAGTCCTAAAAGCTGGGACTGTTATTATATATTTGAGTATAAGTTGTTATTTAAACCTACATTTCTGCTCATGCTTTTAACATTTCCTCTCCTGAACTCAAAATTCAGTAGGTATAAGAACGCTGTATCATGATGTAGTGAAACTCCTCCTAGCGGCTAATAATACTGACATCAGCTTAGATATGTACTTGCCACTCAATTACAGAGCCTGCTGTTTAGTTGAATTGTAAGACGTTCATCTTTGAACTGTACAGTTTGTAGTTCGCATTCAGGCCTTGCCTTTCCATTCAATTCAATGGGTTGAGATGCCAAGTCATTGCAGTGGATTGGGTTGGAGTTCAAGAGCTCTGAAAGTAATGCTTCACAAAATATTGCTTCCAATTGGAAGCAGATGTTCCTCTCTGAAGTGTTCTCTTTCACCTCTCACCGCACGCCAGGTCCCCAAAGGAGCACTGTGTTTTTACTGATCAATTATTATTCAGCTGGTTGTAGTTTAATTTTGTCTCTCCCTGAAGACACTACACCAGCAGAGAGTTATACAAAATAACTCGCCGGTAAACTGGAAACCTTCAAAACACTGACTATTGGGTAATACATAACGACCCTCATTTTCAATATTTGTGTTTTTAAATAAAACCTAATCTGATTTTCTGAAGATTACTACGGTAATGCCTTTAAACAAACCCTATTTCAACACTATGATTGACTTGGAGTTGATATTCCCAAAGAATGGATCTGATGTTTGATAAATAGTTTTAGCTGTATTATAGTCTGCTGAGGGTCTCTCGGTCAATTATTCCTTGACACATCACAGAGGAACCCAATTCATGACATCAGCCGTACCATTTTTGAGTTTTTACCGTGCAGTACTCTCAATATCAATATTGTTGACGTCATCTGCTCAAAAATATTATTCCTCTCAGTATTCCAGCTGGCATCACATCAGCCACCTGCCTCAGGCACTTGACATTTTTCCTCTTGTCAATGAAAATAACAGTGGACTAGGCTAAATTTTAAGGTTGGTCAGGAATTTA
Organism: Acipenser ruthenus; assembly: GCF_902713425.1. Classification (NCBI taxonomy): domain Eukaryota; kingdom Metazoa; phylum Chordata; class Actinopteri; order Acipenseriformes; family Acipenseridae; genus Acipenser; species Acipenser ruthenus. The sequence continues at coordinate 16,630,355 of NC_081215.1, forward strand.
AAAAAAATATATAGCTCTTCCTTTTTTATTTGTATTTAAATAATAAAGTAGTATCTAATAGATTTATAGGACTGTGAGCATCTGTGTGTGGGTTATATCAGAACTCACAGCACATTAACAGACACTTCTACCGATTTTCACATCATCGTCCGAAAACACTAATAAAATACTAATTAAAAAAACTGAACTAAATTCTGCAACTTCTTTATGAATGTCTTTACTTTTGTATTCATTCAACAATTCAAATTTAATTAATACATTCTTCTAATTTTAACCAATTTTGATATTATATAAAATAACCTTCCTTAAACAGCTTTTGAGTAAAGAGAATGGCAGGGTTTTTATTTACCATACAAAAGCCTATTTTGTGCTTTTTTAGAGGCACTTGAGGATGAGTCGCCTCATGCATTCTTGAGCCATTGTGCCATCTAAAATTCTATTCTTTTATAAAGATTTACTGCAATAGTTTCAGAATGTCTAACCTAACCTGTGTATGCAAAAGCTTTTCTAATGCCTCAGCCCACATAGCTACTATATAGCTACATTGGGGGGCGTGTGCTCCTTTCACTAAAGTGATTTTTTTTTTCTGCGGTTGACTGAAAAGATTAATTTATACGTCAGAAAATGGAAGCAGTCTTCTAAAGCCTGACTAGGGGGGCTAGCTAATCTTGTAGAAAGACAAAGGTCTATTGTGTCCTTCCGAGTCGATGGAAACAATAGGCTGATTGACAACCGGGTACAAGTCAGAGATTTTAACAATCGGCCCAATAGCAGCTTTGTGGCAGCACTCTTATTGTAAGAAACATATAGAATGTTCTTGGCAAGAAGCACAATTGCTTTAAATCAGAAAGAAACAACAAAGAAAAACACCTTTTTTGATCATCATAGAAGTTTAAATAATACTGTTCAAGCTTTCAAGACCACATACTGACCAAATAGTATATGTTTTTAAAAGTAATATTTCATAATTTGTTTTGTAACATTTGACCCGATATAGTTTTAAATGTAACGAAGATGAGATTGCAGATGTTGAGTAAAATGCAGTTATAGACAGCGTACGGCACTGAAGACAAGGTGGCCCATAGATAGAAGACTGTATTTAGAACCAACTGCAGTTTTAAAAGGAACAGAAATTGTAATAATGGAAATACAGAAAATAAATTGAATTTACTGCTTAAAAGAAGCAAATACCAAAAGACAGAGGCTGGCTGGCTGGCTACCCCACGAGCTATGACTACAAGTCTGGTAGACAGCATGTGAGGCAGTCATAAATGTTCTGGAAGCAGAAATAGAAACGTGTAAAAGGTAGATGCTGGCAGTAAATGATAACCAGTTCCAGGTGTGTGGGAGATCTGGGGATTAGGAGCACATTGACAAACCCTTTATGGGGGTTGCGCAGTACTTCTGACCCCCTAAAGTTTGAGGGAACATATGTCAGGAACTGTCAGCACTAGAAAGTAGTACTGCTCAAAACCGCAAGGATTTCTGTTTAAGCACCACTTCATACAGTGACAAAAACTACTACATTTTACAGGAAAAAACAGAGGAGGAGGCTGGGTATGAACCTAGGACCACAGACACCACATGCAAGCATCTTAAACACCATGGAAAGGAACCAGGCTGCGTTCGTGGTAGAGCTTTTAACCTCTTCTCACCGACCAGGGGTCAGAATTTTAGTTTTGTTCAGTGTTCATGGATTTAATCTACTTATCACCAATACGTGTAATAACAAATAGCTCTTTATGATACTACAGAGACTGTTCATTCGGGTACACTTAAATATTTTGTAGTAAATGGACCAAGTCATGGGACCACTCAGGCACATCCTTATTAAGTATGATTATACTAAATTAGGCAATTAGTACATGATGTGTGTTCTGCTGAATAAACAGCAGAATGGGCTTTTAATGTGTTAACTATAAAAAGGAGTGTACTATAAAAGGATTTCAGCCTGAAGAATGACAGTACAGGAGGTTTAGTCTTTTTTTTTTATTGTTGCTGTAATTACACTTAGCTACAGCGCGTCTGAGTTAAGGTAAATGAAGCATGACCCCAAACCCACAGAGAGGTGGATTAAAAACTGCCGGAGCTCAGAGTAAAGTCTCATAATCAGCAAAAATGTTGTTCTTTTTTTCTATTAAAAGAAAATGCCATGTGAGCAGTGGTGTGCTAGGGATAGGAGTCGTGTCTTTGTTAGAAGCTGAGGGTTTTAGAGTGAAATAATACGTCTGGTGATTTCATTCAGGTCAAACCCTTCCATTTCAGACCAGGGAGTTCTAGGATCCAGGGTAGAAAACAATCAACACAGTACCTAGAAAAAATAAATTGTGAACAGATAATGAAATCAACCTCTTTTATGGAGTTTCCTGGATTATCTGAACAGCTGCTATACCATTTTAGCAATTGTTTTTGCTGCTGGACCGCAGTTTGTGCTCGTGGGTCTGTAAAATTTAATTGACAGTGAATAACGCAACTGGACAGCCCTGCCCAAGCACTTTTGTACATCAGTTGTTGAGAGTTCTAGCTTTGTATAAAGTTTTCAGTGCTACAGAGTGAATGTTTTTATTTCATTTTAAAATCTACCTTAACTGATCAAATCACAGTGTTCCAAATGATGCTGCATTGCTAAACAGATCTTGATTTCAGATGATTTGGCTGTTTTTATTTAGGTTTAAACATACCTTCTTTACCATACATTGTATTTGTGATATAAACAGAATACTCCATGAACCTGCATGGAGTGCTGTGGATAGCTGTATTATTTATATGACCAGTGTAATATCTATACCATTCACTTTAATGAGAATTCCAAATCTTACGATCACAGAACGAGGTAAAGTTTCAATAACAAGCATCACAAAGGCTCACATTCACTGCACAGCGTAGCCTGCAATAATTGACAGATTCAGTTAGTCAGCCTCAGAGAAAAATGCACTGACCTCTGTTTTATTAAAACCAGTATCCAGGAGCACAAAGCACTTGGATGCATATTAGCTACAACTAGAGTACATGTAGAATGAACTTGGAGAGAACCATCTCCCTCGCTAGTATCTAATCGTTAAACTCTCTTTTCACTGTGCGCTATATTAGTATTGTGTCTGGTGATGTCTCGAAGTAAGGCCGTATTTTTTTTTTCCACAGATTTCACGATTTCTGTTAAATTTACCCATTGTTGTGTAATATATAGTTCCCCGTGAATTTAAATTTCAGAAAAACTAGTGTAAAAAATGTGTGTGTGTGTTATATACAGCTCTGGAAAAAATTGAGACCACTGCAAAATTCAGTTTCTCTGGTTTTACTATTTATAGGTATGTGTTTGGGTAAAATGAACATTTTTGTTTTATTCTATAAACTACTGACAACATTTCTCCCAAATTCCAAATAAAAATATTGTCATTTAGAGCATTTATTTGCAGAAAATGACAACTGGTCAAAATAACAAAAAAGATACAGTGTTGTCAGACCTCGAATAATGCAAAGAAAATAAGTTCATATTCATTTTTAAACAACACAATACTAATGTTTTAACTTAGGAAGAGTTCAGAAATCAATATTTGGTGGAATAACCCTGATTTTCAAGCACAGCTTTCATGCGTCTTGGCATGCTCTCCACCAGTCTTTCACATTGATGTTGGGTGACTTTATGCCACTCCTGGCGCAAAAATTCAAGCAGCTCGGCTTTGTTTGATGGCTTGTGACCATCCACCTTCCTCTTGATCACATTCCAGAGGTTTTCAATGGGGTTCAGGTCTGGAGATTGGGCTGGCCATGACAGGGTCTTGATCTGGTGGTCCTCCATCCACACCTTGATTGACCTGGCTGTGTGGCATGGAGCATTGTCCTGCTGGAAAAACCAATCCTCAGAGTTGGGGAACATTGTCAGAGCAGAAGGAAGCAAGTTTTCTTCCAGGACAACCTTGTACTTGGCTTGATTCATGCGTCCTTCACAAAGACAAATCTGCCCGATTCCAGCCTTGCTGAAGCACCCCCAGATGAGTTCAATTTTCAGCTTTGCCCAACACCTGGTCGTCTAATGGTTAGACGGAGACCTGGAGAAGCCTACAAGCCACAGTGTCTCGCACCCACTGTGAAATGTGGTGGAGGATCGGTGATGATCTGGGGTGATGATCTCTGACAATGTTCCCCAACTCTGAGGATTGGTTTTTGAATTTTGAATGCGACAATGCTATTTTTTCTGTTTAAATAAATATTATGTGCAATCATGAAATGCTGTGAAATAAGCAGTTGTTTTACCTTGAGCCCATTTTTATAGTGGTTAAAAGATAACACAAGCAGGGTTAACACAGTTAAAAGAATCCACTGCCTAAAACAGGTCGCTGTAGAAAAAAAAAGTTTTACTAGATCTGTTTCTGAAAAGTGTTTTAAAACTAAAAGCTGGCAGCACAGATCCTAATCTTACCTAAGGTAGCATAATGTAGTCTAGGTTGAGTGCTAATGGGGTCTGTGAAACCAGCTGTATCTGTTCAATAGCTGACAAATGTAGATTTTCATTTAAAATACCATGAACTTAATTATACTCAACCACACATGTGCCTGTGATAGTTGCAGGGTTAACCATAGCATGATCCGTTACACATGCACAATAAACTACTGAATTGCGTCTTGCCATTATACATCACCTTACTATTAAAATGACATCATGGTGCAGCTGCATTGCTATTTAAACATTGCATGTGACTTGTAGGCAAAACGTCCAACTTATGGACACTTATCCATTGTAACTGGTAGTTGTTTTTAAACTACATCATGTGTTAAAATGGCAATTATGGTCATACATGTAAACAGTTATCAATAATAAAAGGTGGCTGCATCAGTTTTCTATCTTTTTATTCCTTTTAGTCTCTCCTCTATTGTCACTTGCCATTTTGAACCAATCAAAACACTATTAAGCCTGGCTCCAAAATAACTTCCAACACTAACTTCACGTGTCATTGCATCCCACAATAAGTTAAACAGTGTATTTGTGTTTGAATATATGCCCCACATATTTAAAGCCCCATTCGATGACCTGCCCTTTGGTTTTCGGAATGCATATTCTAGTCATACAAGCGCAGGATTCAGAACACATTTTGCAGTACGATAGGAAATGTCTGTTCTGTAAATACAGTATTCAGAATGCTTCTAAGTGAACTTGTTCTTCGAGACAAAGATTTGAACATCCAAGATTTGAACTTAAAATAAACAGTACTGAAAAAGAAGCCTACTGTACTTTTTTGTACCTAAACATTTTTTAGACTTATGTAGCTACCAAAATAATTATTGTAATTAAACTCAATTAAATATTTATAGCAAGTTTAATGTTGAATTAGTAATGACTAATACAAATTTAGTTCACTGCAGCTATAGCTACGGTTTATCTGCTTATTTTTTGTTTAAGCCTAACAATAACATGCAGTATAAGACTATGGATGTTAAAATATAACCGTTGTGGTATCACTGTATTTTGCCCCACGTTAAGCTAATTGTTAATGAGTTTGCATCTTAACCATAACTATTAAACACTCAATACTGCTGAATTTACAAATACTAAAAGGTAGCTTAAATTCAGTAACAAACGTTTCGACTTGAAGTCTTTTTCAATGTCTTTGAAAACATTGACAAAAGACTTCTAGTTGAAATGTTTGTCATTGAATTCTAGTTTATTTTTGTATTTCTATAAAAGAGCCAGCATCTTAACTTCTCTATACTTCTGCCATTAACATATTCTGTTTAAGAAATGGCTTTTTTAGTACAGTATAGTCATCTTCACAGAGAGGGAAATGGAATACTATCAACAGTTAATGCCCTTTCTAAAGGCCCTTTGATATAACGCTGTCATGTTAAGTATTAATTAAAAGCAAGATCTGCCACCCACTGTCCATATTACACTGTTGAAGTGAACGTGGTTCTCCCCTGATCTTTCAAGATGAAAGGCTCAGTGAGTAACAAGGAGAAGGACAAAGGAGAGTGCCGCTCTTTGGGATAATCTCTCTTTAAAAATGTGGGATGAGCCCAACTGAGGCAGAGCCCATAGCAATGAATCCTGCCCTCTCCAAGCAGCTCAGTCAGCACCAAGCCAAGACTAATTTCTTTCTCTCTGGCTGTCTCTCTGAAGAGAAAGTTAAAAGCCCACTCTGGAGGAGTTGAAAGGCCCCCTGATAATAATGGAGAAAGTGGGAGCTTTGTTTTTGAAGTTGCTAATAAACCCTTTCCCGGTGGGTAGCTATTTTGACGACTTATTTAATCTGTGCAAACGATTTGATTCACCTTTTTTTAACGTTCGCACCGCTTTCCTCTTAATGCCATTTGTTATTCTCATTTTCTTTGTGAAGACCTTGGTGAGGCTTATTAATGTTTTACCAACACCCCCCCCCCCCCTCCTTTTATTAAGATTTCTATTTAGCCTCATTAAGATGCATTGAAGTAATTTAATTAGTGATTTATTATTATATTTTTTCATGCACCAGATAGGTAATTGTCATTGTCTTTTGTTTCACAGGGGAAGGTGGTCAGGGGCAGGGCACACACAATGAGGTCCTTTTAAAGCCAATTGTGGCTACTTAGCTAATGGAGTGTGTTTCAGGGTTATCAGTGTCTAGCAAATTAACTATTGGTTGTCCACCAGGCAACGAGAGGAAAGGGGAATAGAGAGAGATGCAGCAATTAATCAATTTTATCGATTTATCTCCTCAAGTAAATGTTTACACTTAATATGCAGATTGTCAAGGTTTGCACTGGCTTTGTCCAAAGTAGAATTGTGTTTCTTTTAATTATGAATGGAGTATTAGATTTGAATTACTTTTAAAACACTGTGGAGGCTGCAGGCACAAGTTTTTATTTATAGTAAGTTGTGTATTGTATTTTTAGCCTCAATTAAACATGAATTAATTAACCACCCTGCCTCACAATTATATTACTAGAACCTGCATGTAGTATTTGCAGGCTTTTGTGATGAGTCAACATATTTTTTTTCTTTTTAATAACAAAGTCTCAGTGCATATACATGTACTACGGGATAATGGCCGTGCTATGGGGGGGGTTACAGGGCAATAATGGAAGACCCAAGTCAATAAAGCCTGAGACTGGACTTCTGTTGTTACCAAGGAATACACCACACCAAAGCAAAGTCTTTATTACTGGTATGCTACAGCTTTTAAAAGTTTATTTATTTACCTCAGTGTATCTGAAATAACACCGTGTAACAATTTTTTATTTTTTTTTGGTTCCTGGGTAGTAAGTGTTATTTCCTAATTGCTTATGCCTCAAAAGTATAGAAAATGGCTATTATTCCCCACAAACTTTGCTTTTGTGACCAGGACAGTGATATTTTGAAATTTACCTATTTTCCAGAACATTCCAGATAGATTCAGTGCTGAGTAAACTTGGAGTAACTTCTAGAACTATATTATCCAGTAATATAAATAGTAGTATAAATACAGGGGCCTTAAGCCCACCAGTTCAGTTTAGTTCCAGCTGCCTAAGTGGATACATATCTGCATTTTTCTGAGATGGCATCAAGAGGCTGCAAGCATCCAGCAGACGCATTTTGCTATGTCTGCGGCCAATTTATCAAGACAAGAGCGAAAAAGTACTCCGTGGAAGCATCTGCTAAGATGTGTGAGGCGGGACTGGCCACAGCAGACAGAGTTCTCTGTGGGGAGGAACAACGTCAAGTGGGAGCCACTGGTGGACCCCCGGAAGGTGCTGATGCCACCACTGCACATCAGATTGGGCCTTATGAAACAATTTGTCAGAGCTCTAGATAAGGAGTCGGCAGCCTTCAAGTACCTTCAAGACTTCTTCCCTAAGCTGTCTGAGGCAAAGGTCAAAGCCGGTGTCTTCATCGGACCACAGATAAAGACGATCCTGGAGTGCAATGATTTCCCCAATCAGCTCACTAGTAAGGAGAAAGCGGCTTGGAACAGCTTTGTCGCAGTGGTTCGGGGCTTCCTGGGCAATCACAAGGCCGAAAACTATGTGGAGCTGGTTGAGACTCTGGTGAAGAACTACGGCACAATGGGCTGTAGGATGTCCCTCAAAGTCCATATCCTTGATGCTCATCTTGATAAATTCAAGGAGAACATGGGAGCGTACTGGGAGGAGCAAGGCGAGCGCTTCCACCAGGATATACTGGACTTTGAACGCCGCTACCAAGGACAGTATAACGAGAACATGATGGGAGACTACATTTGGGGGCTGATTCGTGAAAGTGATTTACAGTATAATTGTAAATCTCGAAAAACTACTCACTTCTAAATCTTTTGTAGTCATTTTTGTATTACTTTAGTATAAATACATGTTAATTTGGATTCATATGTTGTTTTTTTCTGACGTTATGTGAACGAAAAGACACAAATTCGCCGTTTTCTCATTGGAAATAGGTAAATTTCAAAATATCACTGTCCTGGTCACAAAAGCAAAGTTTGTGGGGAATAATAGTCGTTTTCTATACTTTTGAGGCATAAGCAATTAGGAAATAACACTTACTTCCCAGGAACAAAAATTGTGTTACATAGTGTAATCATTGCAGTCCACTGAAAGAGTTCACTTTGAGAGTTGGTGTTTCACCACTAAGCAATGGATTTAGAACAGGTGTTGTCATCTTTTCCATTATTGAAATAACATAATGTTTAATACTATGCACCTGCATGTTTTGAATTGTATTTGAAGACCATTGTAAATAGTATTTGTGCTTCTTGCTTTTGACCAATAGTGTTTTCAATGCATCAATTACTGTTTATTACCTGTCTGATATTTGATTAGGAAATTGGTTGTTGATTACACATCTACTACAAGGCTTGTATTCTAGTACTAAATATCACAGCAGTACTGTTCTGTTTTCACTCTGTACATACCTTATTTACATTTGTTTCTATTCAGTGATACCAAGATATTTAGTAAGCAAGGTGTCCTGAGTGGGGCACAAAGGACATGTTTGTCCTGATTTGTGCCTGTTCACCGATGAGCAAAATTGAGTTTTGCATACAAAGCTTCACCCCTAATACTGTGAAATCTCACTTTTCATATGCAGCACTTGATGTCTCTGTTTAAGAGGGTGTGTCTGGGTTGAGAGTGAGGATTTCAAGCTGAAGCCATGACAAATTGCGAACGTATGAAGCTCTTATGTGACAGGTTTGTGATGCTTTAACTTTAATTTGGAAAACCTGAAATTACCCAAAAGTAGGAAAGGCGTTGACTAAACAAATAAAACAGCTGTAAATATTTAATTACAATTTTGCTGTTTTCCCTAGAATATTTGAACTGAACATATTACTGGTAAAACATGAGGCAAGCCATTGGAGAGAGCAAGTACCGAGGCTGTTTAGTGTGCAATGGAGGTTAAGGGTCATAATTGAGGAGCACCTATGAATACTCTTCTGCTCAGTGCTCTTACCTGTGATCCTGCTTTTTGAAACCAGAATATATGAGCTTCACACAGCAGCACTCAAAACAGTGCCACCATTACATGGGGGGGAAAAACATTTAAAAAATATATGAGCTTTACACAACAGCACAAGTGCCAGCATTACATGGGGGAAAAAACATTTTAAAACACAGGCTGGATCTCACAGCTCTTTACCCTAAATCGCCATTATCATCCAGTTACTAACAAAAAACAACTCGTTTGACATTGAATTTTGGGGCTTGTTGTAACCTGTTGTTTTGGCATGGTTGCTTTCTTCAGAAAAAAAAATAAAAAACATCAATTGTGTTAACTGTTGTGTTAATATATTCCCTCCCTGGTTTTCTCCTATACAAAATTTCAGAATTATCATTCTATATTTGTATTTTGTTTTAATGTATCAATCTTAAAGATGGTAGTGTCTGAGGTTCTGCTCTTAGGAAGTGGTTTATAGCGTATTGGTGCCTTGAATAAGTTTTTTTTTTCATTTTGGTTTATTTTATGCCTTGTTCAGAACTCTGGGACACATCCCGGCAGTCTATTAGTCATGTTTGGCTCACAATCAAAGTATAACGCTCTTGGTCTGGTATGGTGTTTTCGTTGTGGCAGGGGGAGCTGTTACAAATTTAACATTATGAATGAGAACAATCTGCAGTTTTTGCCATTCAAGTTAGGAATAGCATCAAATGTAATGTTAAGCTTTTTTGTCCTTTCTATACTATATAATGGAGTGGCAACCAAGGGTTTAAAATCTATATTCTTACCTTACAGAAAAATTCTCACTGTTATTGATATGCATACACTGCAGTGGCTGCTGGGTTGTGCCAAGTTCCATATGGTACAAGTCTGTATGTACATGTGACAGGCTGACCGAGGTAAGGAGACTCAAAGTCAGGATGTGCAGGGAAAATAAGACTTAATTAAACAAAATACACAAAACAAAAGGCACGATGGCCAACCAAAAAGACAAACACAAAAACAAGCTTTACACAAACTATACCAAAAAAGAACCACTCACTCTCACAAACACTCACCAACTAACATACCCAACCCCTCCCTTTTATACAGGTGCCTGAGCTAATTGGGCAATTCGCACCTCATTAGCCCAAGCACATTCCACACATTCCTCACACAAACTCACTCACTGAACCACACCCCAAACTCACTCATATCCACTCTAAAGAATACAAAAAACACAAAACCACCACAAAATAGGCTGCACCCCATCACAGTACAGTTGACCCTGTCTCTCAAGGTATAAGAGTGTGTCGTCTTGTGAGCACTTTGGGTAGGCAAAAGGACAGTCAGCCAGTTTGAAAAGAGAAGATACTCTAAGAGACAGTCAACTGTACATAGCAACTTAAATTAAATTTTAAAAAATTAACACAATACAGACTAAATAAATGCTGCTTGTTGCGACTTCCTGGGTTCAAAATGTGTAGCAGGGGTGAAAGCACTGCTACACATTCCTTAACACCTTTGGTCAGACTGTTCCTGTTTATAAGTCTCATTTAAAAACATATCTCTATGTAAAGGCATTTCCTGGTACACTGCCTTAAGGTTCTGAATTGACTTTAAATAGCTGACTAACAAACAAAACATTTTTTAATCCTATTGCTGTGCTAAAATGTGTTCAGCACTTCGAGAGGACCTCATCTTGAAAGGTGCACTATAAGTGCAATGTTGTTGTTCCTGTCTTTAAATTTTTTTGTCAGTTTGCAGTCTACTGTGCACAACACAACACTTATGGCAAAATAAGATATTTAAATATTCTAAAATCTGGTGTTTTGATGGGCTGAGTGGCTTCGTAATGTATAATTAGCACTAACAACATTAATGACTCACTCTACTGTACATAGGGCAATAGAGTGACAACACTATAAAACCCAAATTGAACAAACAAATGTATATCAAATGTAGTATTTTTCTTGGGGGTTGTAGAAGTGTAATGAGCTCTTTCTCAGTAGGGAGCTGTGGCAGTCCCAGAGTTTCTTCTCCCTTCCTGCCTCCTCGCTCACAGGTCGGGGTGGATCAGGTTTCACTGATAACAGTAGTGCAGGCGGCTGACTCAGCACTATACAGCTCCTCTTCATCTTCTCTGCCAGGCGGCACCAGAGGCCTCAGGTGTTTCCTGTGAACTTTAAGACTACAGACCAGTTTAACCCTTTATTTGAATATAGTGCTTTTAACACTGTTACTATTTTCACATTAAAATAAACCTCCCAAAAAAACTGACTGCTGCACAACCACTGCACCTTCCCTTCCCAATTCATGGCCACATTTAACTCCATGTTAATTTCTATCATTTTGCATACTTTTAATTTAGTGTAGAAACCTTTGTGAAAAATATTATTCTGGAACCATATTCTGATCCTATTGGTGATTGTTTTAATTAACTTAGGGAGTGCTATGTGGCACTGTTGCAAACCAGGACTGCTGATGGTAAAAGGGGACGGTCGCGGTCAAACTGGAACGTCTGGTCACCCTAATTCTAACCCAGGACCTTAGATGGGTAAGGCTAGTGAATTAGCCCCATACTCGTAACCTCATCCGTTTTAGCTTTTAGACTTATGCAACATTCTCCTTCAGTACTTCCACTAACTGCAGGTGAGATGGTGTTTTGTGTGGGATATTACAGAGTTGTGTATAACTCGGGTATATCTAGGATGATACTTTGCTCGACTGTTTCCAGATAGGATTTAGTGCTACAGTCTACAGTAGATTATTTTAGAAACAAAGTTTCCTCCGTTCTTTTAATTGACTCCTATTTTCTCTCGGTTACAAAATGAGGACCAAACAACTCAAGACTGCTTAAGGGACCTTTTTTAATTTGTCTTAGTTATTTCTTGTATAATTAAAATGTGTTTTTCTCCTATCACAAATATAAGAGTTAATTAACGACGGGAGAATGTGCCCCAGTGTTTAGCAAGAGTTTCATGAGTGATCTGTAATTTAGGAAAAGACAGTAGTTTCTTTCAAAACCTCAGCCACAGGGGATGCTACATCAGTATACTAAAGGGGTAATACAATGCACAATTAACTGCGATTACAATTGTTCTAAAACATTTCCATGCACTGTAATGTTTTCATTGCATTGCATCGCCTCGACTATAACCTTCACCTTTGCCATTATTACCACATCCTGCTGGAAAACAGAAAAGTTGCAGGTAATTAGCATATTCCTTACTCTGTAAATGATGGTGTGCCGTAACAAACAAAACAAAAAGCAAAAGAGTTTACCAGGTTGTTTAAGTCTTTGTATTGAAGCATCTGTGAAATGTTGTCTTAGCTTTCCTGCTCCTTTCATAGTGGGCCTTTATCTTATTATTTTGTACAAAAACCACATCATGAATATATGAGGTAGAGGTCTTCACGGGTCCAAATTAATCAACCCGACCACGAACCGACAATTATTTACCCGACCCAACCCGATGTAAAATTCTTGTTATTAGACCCGGATCCGACCCGGCCCTGAAAAAACAGTGGAATGCTATTCCTTTCCCTAGCTTAGTATAGCACTGACTAGATACAGTATTAAAGCAGTGTTATTTTTCCAGTCAACTTGGAAATCTGGCTGAACTACAGACAGTGTTTATTCCATCATGAACCTACACAGAGGACTGTAAAATGAAATATATAACATGTTTGTGTAAAAGATACAAAGATAAATACTTTATCTTAAGTTTTTCTTTCACGTGCTTCATAAACAAATCCATTACTCTGACTTTTAAGAATGATCTAAAAGAAACACCTTCGATATGGGTCACGTGTCTGCTGCTGAGCTCTGCAAGCCATGTCATGTGCTACTGGGGGAAGCCAATCCACGCAACAGGAATTATAAACAATGATTTTTAGTACCAAAGAGAGCCTCTTTAATAGTAATCGACAGTTTGTGTATTAATGAGTAATCAAAATCTGACCCGACCCGACCGGAGTGTTGCGTGACAATTTTGCACCCGAAAAAAATGGCTTTATTTTTGGATTTTAACTTACATTTATGTTTTTAATTGGTTGTTTAAACCAAAATATCATTTTTTTTTTGTTTTGAACTTTATTAACAGAATTACCAAGCTTTGAAAATTAGCCCATACAATTAGTTTTTTCTAAGATTTCCTCCCTCCCAAAACCCAAATAGCAAATGTTAAATTAACGCATCTGACCATATATATCACCCTAAATTAACCCTAGCCCACCCCCAACCCTCATGTCGCCCCACACTAATAATAAACACAATGAGAGCTGCAGAACTCTTCAGATAAGTTTTTCAAGCAGGAGAATGATCTTTTGTACTGTAAATGCATTTTGCTAATATGCATTGCAAATGCACCTCTTAACTGACATCTTACTGGCCCTGGTTTCTCCATAACAAACAGGAAAAGTAAATGAGGAAAAAGAGCCGATTGGATTATGTCAAACTTTACAGTCCATTATAATTAATTGAAAGGAGCCATTTTTACATGCACTGTACTGGAATGAAAGGTTGTAGGCGTAACAGGGGTGGAGAAAGTGTGTGAGCCATTTACTAAAATCCCTAACCAAAAGGAACATAGTGAAAGTCTACTCATTTTCATTTTGTAGTGTGTGAACGGTGAATTCTCCAAGTGCAGTCTTTCCGTGGTGTACCTTGCCTGATGTCTTCGTTTACAAAATAAAAAAAAAGAATTGTTGAAGAATAATAATATTATTCGACTGTTTTAAGATATACAGCTCGTTACACAGTCTATAACTTTTTAAAACACGCAAATCAACTGTAAAACTATAAGAAACAAAGTCAAGCAGACAAACATTTTGGCTAGTGACAGTGTAAGAGTACACAGTGTCTGCTTGACTTTGTTTCTTAAAGTTATACCTTATTATAAACCTACATGGATAGTCTAGCCAACAGGCTCCAAGCAGAGCGTGCTGTATACTACACAAAATTAATCCTTCTCTTAAATAGCTATTTCATTTGAAATATCTGAATACATTAAAAAAAAAAAAAAATTAAAAACTACATATACAAAAATAAAAATAAATCAATAGATATTTTAAAGAATGCCTGGAGCGTCTGATCCTAATGATTAAGTATTTTTGTGTTTTTTTTTATTTGGTTTCAGTTTGTAGGATTGGTACCTTTTTCTAAAGCTTTAACCTATTGGATTTGTAAAGTGTTTTCCTTTCTACACTGCAAACTTCTTCAGATGCAGTCTAGAAAGGTGAGCATAAAAAAAAAACAAATAAATAAAGCTGTTTTAATAATAAGCCCGGTTTGATGTAGAAAGTGTTGGGGATTTTCTGCATCTTTTAAATAAGGTTTTAAATTAGAAGCTGCTATTTCCCACAGGTAGTAATCTGGGTACTTTTCTACTTCTGTTTTTTATAGCACAACTCTTTAATGAGTTGCATACAGTATTTTAGGAGGCTGTGTGGTCCAGTGGTTAAAGAACAGGGCTTGTAATCAGGAGGTACCCAGTTCAAATCCCACCTCAGCCACTGACTCATTGTGTGACCCTGAGCAAGTCACTTAACCTCCTTGTGCTCCGTCTTTCGGGTGAGATGTAGTTGTAAGTGACTCTGCAACTGATGCATAGTTCACACACCCTTGTCTCTGTAAGTCGCCTTGGATAAAGGCGTCTGCTAAATAAACTAATAATAATAATAAATGAAGGTTAAATGTTATTTCACCCGAATATATATAGTAAAAAAAATGAAACTAAATATAATCTTTTAATCTGACATTAATTTTATGTAGCTATACTTAATAAAGTACATTTTGAGAACCATATATTATTATTTGATCTAATTTTATCTAAACTATACGATTCCACAAAGAAAACTGTTGTATTCCCACCAATTTATTATTATTTTTTTTTATTATATTGCATTACAATTAAACTCCATCCCCAGGAGATCCAAACTAAATTAAATCCACTTTGTGATCCATCTTGCTTTTTCTTTTCGAGCACAAAGTGACTGAAAAGTAGTGTGTTCATTTCCTGTCCCTTCTTATCTGTCTGCAGCCTTTATTATCCTAAACACTTCAACTGAGTAATAGGCCCACATTCACCACCCCTAACACCCAACCCCCTCCCAGGCAGTAAAAAGAGCGCCAAAATCTGCACCAAAAAGAAGGGGGCCAGCATGACATCATTCAGATGACTCACTGCCATCTGACCTGTGGTAGAGAACGTGGGCTAACATTAAGTCATCTGTGGTTTACTGCCATGCCATTTATAGTAACATGAGTAATCAGGACTTAATCTTGGATAGAGGTGAGCAACTCAACCTTCCCAGCTGGAAACATTCCTGTACATTATCACAGTAGAAGCACAAACAAATGAATCAGCAATTGCGATAAATCAATTCCTATTGTGAGAATATATCCTGAACTCCATTATGACAGGGATCATATGCAATGTAAACATTTCTCTGTAAAAAGCATGCACTGTGTTTTCAGTAAATTCATACTTGGTGTCTGTTTTTTCAGTTTAAAAACTTTTGTTCCATAGGGAACTCCTTAATTGCCTATATGATCTTAGCAGGCAATTCCTGGGTAATCGTGCTGGCAAATTTGGGCCTATTTGCTTATGCGCTGTTGAGGAATAAAAATATTTATAAGCTTGCTTCAATGATTTTGAGCTTTTGCAGCAGACAAAAAAGACTGTAGGAAAATGATACAATTATAAGCAAAGCAGCTGTGTGGCATATTTTAAACTTAAGATACTTCTGATTCAATAGAACATATCGCCTCGGACCACAGGCAATGAGAAAAAATAAAATCCCTCTGTTTCTCTTCTTATTTTTACAGCAACTTAAATGAAATAACATCACAGAAAAAGACAGCTATCATCAGCTGTAGCGATCCACCTTAACCAAACAGCTTGTGTTACAAGTATTGCAAGTATTGTTCCAAAGGAAAGCTTAGCAAAGGAAGCTGCTTGTGTTAGTCAGAAGTAGATTTTCAATGGTCCTGATTGCTGGTCCCAGGTTTTTTTTAGTGACAAAGGTTGTTTTAAAAAAAACAAAAAAAAAAATACAGGACTGGGTGCAGAACAAGTGTGTTTGTCCATTTCTTGATTCATGGGTTTGTCTCAAAGGCTGGTCATGCATTCTTCATCCCTTTGCAGTTAAACAGTCTCTGTTTTCATGTACAGACACACACTTGGTCCAGGTAGTGTGTGTGTCATTGTTTGCTTTGGAGGTGCCCCCCATCTTTGCTGAATGCTTGAAAGGTTGTGGAAACTACCAGATATTCTGTACGTGGTGTGACTGACCACATTCTATAACTGTGATTGGTTTCTAGAGCTAAAGATACGCATTTTTAAAACCCTAAGTTTTGTATACAGTCTGTATGTTGTCTAGAACAGAGCTGTCCAGTGGATAGCTTTGCGCCATATATGGCTTACTGAGCTCCACATAAGGCTCTTATAGGTGACTCTTCTTCAAGATAGCTTTGTTTTTTTTCAATTTCTTTGCTACTATTTAGTCATCCTTTTTATTGTATATTTTTTATATCTATATATAATTAAGTCAATTTATCAAAATAGTTTCTTCTGAAATAATTATCCTTTTGTGTCCTGTTTCCACCACATGGACTGCTTCTGGAAAGACTCTTAGAAAGCAGAATTTCTGCACCTGTATTATTTTGCCCTCACAGCTGTGACAACAGTGAGTTAGTAAATACAAACATCTCTATATCCTCATAGAAGATGTTTCACAATCCCCATCCCCAGCAGAGGCTCTGATTACTGTCTGTAGGAGGATGGTCTTCCAGGACTGACATAGATCATTGTGTGTGTGTGTGTGTGTGTGTGTGTGTGTGTGTGTGTGTGTGTGTGTGTGTGTGTGTGTGTGTGTGTGAGTGTGTGAGAGAGAGAGAGAGCACAGTCACCATTAACCAGGCTGGTTTCTTAAATCAACAAGGAAATGCTTCAGCTGCAGCTTCCACCCTGGCTGTTCAGTGCTGTGTTCTGTTATTATCTGTGTTGCTTTCCAACCACGTTTGCTGGAGCTGGGTTGATGTATTAATTTATTTGTGTTTTAAATACATTCATGTATTTTATTATTTATGTAATTGATAAAATGCTTTGACACAGCTTGTGACCAGAGTAAGCAGGTATATTAAGTGAGCAAGCTGTTCTAACATTGATTAACCTCAATGGTCAATTTGAATGTAGTTCTGTTTGCCAAGCTCCCTGATGCTTCACTGTTAGTACAAAATGCAGCAGCCAGAATACTTACACAAACCTAGTTTCTAATGTCATTACTCTGGTGTCCAGTGGAGTATTTTATTGATTTCAAAACTTTGCTTCTCGTCTATACAGTGCATCCCAGCCTGTGCTTTGTGATCACCAATGATTCCAAGAACCTGTGGGGCTAGGGCTCTCGAACTGTGTCACTTTGAATGTCCTTACATTGGACAGTCACTAGGTATCCTCCTCTATCAGTGCGAGAGATTGAGTTTACCAGCCTGCTTGCAGAGTACCAATTGAATTTGTTTTCGATCTTGATCTGCTGCTGATGGAAATGAGCAAGTTGCTTTCAAGGCAATCCCAGTGACAGATGATAACTTAAATGTAGTGTTGTAGGACTGACATTGTGATGGTATATGCTTAATGCAAAACAGCTACACCTATGGTCCATCAATGGTACTGCACCCCAAAATCCGAACAACCATTGAAGCACTGTAAAACTGGTAATACTGGCACTGTAATTACATACTCATGTTGTTTGCCTCTCACTTCAACCTTAATGCTAAACACTATCCTGTGTCTACAGCCAAGTGTTTCGTAGCAGTCACAGGGTTTCTCAGCAGCTCTTGGCTGCCAGTCAGACTTTTCAAACTATTATGTCGAAAGGTTTTGTGCAGATTCTATCCCCTCACAGTGAAGCTATTGAGATGCTTTAGGTTGACATCACTGAAACAGATTCATTTAGCATTGGCAGATTTTGATTGTAAGGGGGCATTTTCGAACTGTATCCACACACGAGTGCCAGAACCTCCCCCAAACTTCCCTGATTTAAAATCTCAGCTGTTTGGAACAGTTTAACCTATTAGAGCCCATGACAGGAGCCCTTAACGCTGTATCCAATGTACTATCGACCTCAATAGGTCTGTATTGGCTGTAGCAGTATGTAATCAACAACAAACACGATTGTCAGTCGTGTACATACTCTGCCATGACTGTATATTCAATATCAGAGCGATTCAGTATGATGAAAATGTTAATGACCAAGATAAGTATGTACAGAACAAGACCTGGCAAAACATAGATGAATGAACACGGGAGAAGTGGTATTTAAGACCTACATATCATTAAATAAGCAAATGGGGTGTTAGTATTACAGGAAAGTATATTAAAATGACAGTGGAATAACTTGTGTTCACAAGATGCAGGTAAAACATGTGACACAGAAATGGACGGATGTGCAGACACAGGGAGACATCCCACAGTCTGATCCTCCCAATAACTTATGCTAAATAATATTAGTACCAAAGTGGTATGTATGGAAAAATGTTAAGTTTGAGTTTTGCCAGGGATTTCATGAATGTGGGATCCTAAGTTATGAGGCATGCATTTTTCTAGCTATATAGGTACCACTTTTGATAGATTTTAGTTACTGTAATTTTATTTTGTCTTGTAAGTAGTCTGGTAGACAGTATACAGGTATAAAGTAGATTTTTCTCATCTTAGTTTTGAGTAAACTTTCCCTTGCTATTTGTATCGGATGATACTCTAAATAGATTGAGGGTATGGTAACCTACTGTACTTTCTGAAGTTACAGCAGCCTGCAATGTGTTTTTATTAACACTGATATGTTTGTTACTGGCACACAGTACCTTGTTATAGCTGTTTGATTCATTAATGGGCCTTCGTTGACGACGTCGTTGAATAATTCACACCAAGTTCTAAAATTGGGCAGTGTTATTGTTTTGATCTTCTGGCTCTATTCCAGTGGTGAGTTCGCGTACACACAACATTCTGACATCCTGCTTTTAACATGTTCCCAGCCCAGCGTAATTTTACACATGTACTTAACAGTTGTCTACGCAGCTGTGTTGGCTTACATCATCTGTTGTTTTGCCTTTCGCTGTGTTGGGTTTGGAGAGGAAGCTCCAGGCTGTTTGACCTTGGTCACTTCTTTTGAACTTTGCTCCAGCAGTCATCTGCTGCTGTCCCCTGGTCAGTGTTCCTGTTCAATAGGAGATGGTTTGTCAGTGGGGTTCTGCTCTGTTAGGGTTACACGCTGAGCTGATAAGAGGGCAGCTGCCTGGACAACAGAAAACTGTTCAGGGCCTGTGAGATAACAGGGCCTGTTGTTCTGGGAACTTGGTGATGGAGATACAGTAATTAAGACTATGGTAAACAACAGTAGTGTTTGACCATGAAATTGTATTCCTTAGCTGTTTATATAGGTCTTAACCACAAATTATTTAGTTTTTTTAATGTTTATTTTCTTGGATGTTTTAAAACAACTGTCCTTTAGAAAGGACAACAGTATCAAATGAGATGGAATGGGCTGGTTGTTCTGAAGGCTGGGATATGTTACATTAGCCCTCCACCACTTGGAAGTGTCTTATACCCACACCGTCAGCTGTGTTATTGAGCTTAATGATTGGAAATTTTCTGCATCCCGTTTGGCTTACACCATTTCAAAGTTAAAATAACTGGTCAGATCTCAATTTCTAATAGGAGAGATTGTATGCCTATGCAAAGATCCCTTCCAATGTTTTTTGTTTGGTAATCCTATTGCCAGGAAGTGTTGAGTCACTGCAGGGAGTTCTGCTTAATGTCTGCCATTTTCTAAAAGCCATGTTATAATCTGCAGTTAAACTGTGTGATTAATCGAGTGTGGGAAAATATAGCCCTTACTAGAACTTACTTACTAGAATCAAATCAGCTCTGAAATGGGAAACACCATGGTTATCAGGGTCTCTTACAGCAGGTACTGTATGTAATCCATTAAAGCTCCAAATTCAAATGATGCACATTGCGGATCAGATTACTCATGTAATAAGTCGGATCAGTTTTATGAACGCTTATCAACTAATGTGCCACATGTGCCCTCATTAGTACAAGATCATTTAGATAATAGGACTGCTTTACTTTATTTTTCTTTTTTTTGTTTAAAGTGCAACAGGGCCAAAATATGTTTAAACATCTAAATGCTGTTTATGATCCAATCCTTTCATGTCATAAAATAGGTGTCATTTACAAAGAAGTAACAACCTTTTCTTGACCTAATTAAGCATCACTATAGGGTGGATCATATTTGGAGGTAGCTAGCTAGTTGACCCTTTTGAGGGCCTCACCCCTGAGATAGCTCTGACAGCAGGACAGGGCAAGGGGGTGGGTCAGCTCCATAGGGCATACATCATCTAAACCAGCTAGGGGTTTAATTTGAAGACAGTTGGAGATACCTGTAAATCACACTCTAAGTGCCAGCCTGAAAGCTGCTTCCTATTAAAGCACTACAGAAATGACAAGCGATCAGTGCAGGACAAGCTTATTTTCCATGCTGCCATTTGCCTGTATTTATATAAAGTTGGGTTACCATATGGCTCCAGATTAACCGGACGCTTTGAGACAGACCGGAATTTCAAAATTCCCCCTAAATTGAAAGTAATTCACGTATAAATGAGCTCCACCTTTGCTGAGATTAATCCTGCTGTGGTGGAATTGCTTGGGCGCAGCAAACAATTCACACTGATCAGCTGCTTCTGATCAGATCTTAATGAACGAATAGCTAATTTATCGATAGAGCAACGAGATGATGATGAAATTGTATTTGCAGAATAATATGGGCGATTTGAATTTTAACAAACAGAAAAAAATAGCGACTGGCTGCAATTCATTCTTGGTATAATACAATTATTTGACTCGCATGCGGGTATTTAAGCACCATTCTTAATTGTAGCTAAGGATGGCTCATTTACACCTTCATTTATTTCAATTTAGGGGCAAGTTTGAAATCCCGTTCTGTCTCACAGCGTCCTGTTAATCTGGAGCCACATGGTAACCCTATATAAAGGCGCCATCTACAAAAGGAACCAGGCAGGACAAAGCTGATTGCTTGTTGAGAAACAATTAACGACTGTTCTTAATGAGAAACACACTCCACCCTTTTTAGGGAAAGCCTGACAGGACCATGCAGTCTTATCTGAGATTAGAGGTTTGATTAAGACTTTTATCACAATTCATTAGAGCTCCCCAATGGATGCACACTGGTAATGTTGTATTTATATGATGGGATGTGGTGTGGTTTAATGGTTGGATTAAAGAACTAAGAGGTAGGAGTTTCCAGACTCTTCACTCTTGTCGTTTCCTCCTGTGCCTCTATGCACTTAGACATTGAGAATCTCAGTGATTTTCACTTGCATTGGGAACCTCAGTGATTCTCAATTAGACATTTGGGAATCTCAGTGATTCGCACTTAGACATTGGGAATCTCAGTTGGTTCAACATCATAAAATTGGTAAAAGCCATTCGTTTCTCTCTTTGTTTTTTGAAGGCGGTCATAAATCATTGACAAAATAAGAAATAAATTAATTGAGTTTCCTTGAGAACTTGGCCCATATTCGTGAAACTTACCGTCTCCCTTTATCGTGCCAGTAATAGTGTTTAACATGACAGTATTTCATCGGGTGATGCATAAACGCCATTTGCCGCTAGAATAACGTTCCCTTAAAGACCAGTTTTCTCAGTAGCATATTAATCATCTGATTCATAAGTCTGTATTGTGCCATTAATTGTCCCTACTGGCATCATAATTAACACGTGCCTCAGCCCAGGTGGAGAATGAGATGCGTCTTAACGGTATCATTTCCTAACATAATTTATGGGTTTAGGAACATGTATTTAAGCCAATAGTAATAATAAAAAAGTCTGCTTAATTATCCAATAATTATGTCATTTTAGTATTTGTTATTTGCAACGCAATAAATTACATTATTATTAACTCGTCTGAACAGGATAGGCTACGTTTGTAGCCTACTTGCTCTAAGAAAATGCCACGCTTTGGTGTGTGGACTGTACATCAAGAGAAGGGAGATATTTTGGAACATGATCCTCCCAGAAGAGTGAGGAGACCCTGCAGATTTGAGCTGCAACTTGCTCTGTATTACTTTTGCTGATGTGATTCGTAGCAGGTATCAGTTTAACAGGAGCACAATTATTCACCTTTTTGAAGAACTAACATGTACTGAAGAGTCGAACTGCTAGAAACAAGGCTACCCCCGTATTAATGTGTACTAATTCAGTGCGTGATTAGGATTCTGATGTTGGCAAGTTTTGCAGGTAAACTGTATATTCATCACTGCCGTGCACAGAAAGCTAGTATGCTACTTAGCTTTACATATATTTTTCATAGCATTCCATCTACCGATTGAGGCATCTCAAGTCATTTTAAACTAAACTATATTTTATTACGACCCCCTAGTAGTGTACGTGTGTTCACTATTTACAGCTATGGCCAAAAGTTTTGCATCACCTATAGAATGAACACGTTTTGCTTCATAAAGTGAAAGGAAACATGCTGAAATAATGTTACATTAACATAATCAATTACATACCCTTTGTAGTTTTCCATAAAGAAAAACTGACAAATGTGACATTTTGAAATCTAGCATGAAATACTGTACTACTATTATGGCTTCCGGTACCACTTGTGATACCATTTTGTAGTTTCTTTGATTACATGATGTTAAATAAAATATATAAATTATGTTCATATAGTTTTTTTATCATTATTATGTCTCAGTACCACAATTCTAGGTAATGCTTTTGGCTGTAGCTGTACACTAGGTTAAGGGAAGCTTCCCACTTTGCGTGCCTTGACTTCCAGGAAGTCTGTTACTGCTTTACTTCCTTGTTCATGTTACTATTTTAATGTAACTGTGCGGAGCTCATTTGTCATTCAAACGAAAGTTTTAAACATTAATATTATGAGAAAAATAACCAGAGCTTGCTGACACTCTTGTGCCTTTCTTGTGCGCTGCAAAGGAAACGTGTGCTACCATGAGAGGATCCTTTTTTTTTTCCACAGCCAAAAGTAAAATATCATGAGCTGTGACAGCACATTTACATTTCTGGTGGTTACAGTTTGTTTTCAGGAAGGCATGTGCATATAAGCTATATACAAAAATGATCTTTTTTTAATTTTATTTATCAAAAAGTGTGTACTGCACCTACCTTAACCTCTCTAGTCCAGAACCTGTGTGTGCAATTTATTATTTTTAAAACTGACATCTCCTTATTTCGGATAACCTGCCTGTCTCCAGACATGTTCCTTAGCCATAACGTGACGGTGTAAACAGACGGTGTATGCCATTGATGTCTTAAGTAGGGGACACAACTCATTTGTGTACCTCTGACAATTGGTTAGATAAAATCCCTCGGTAACCATCTGTGACGGTAAATCACATGTAAACCCATTACTGGCCAGTAAAATAACCAGGCAGTAATTTTATAAATCACGTGGGTTTTCTTTTTTAATGCCCAGAAATTACCGCAATCTTATTCATCTTATTAATATGGCCCCTTGTATTTAGATTAAAAAAAACATTACATATTGAATGATAGGCTAAGTTGACATTTTAGCTAATGCCTTCATCATATATCTAAGGAAATGAAAGTTGTAAATTGAATTCCACTCTGCACTTGCATATCTATTCCACCACAGGGACCCAAAGAATTCCTGTACTTGCACTATATTTACAGCAGAAAATTAACCAATCCTTAGTAATCCAGGATGGACCTGAACCACACAGTGTATACGAAAATACAGAATGGAGAATTCTTTCATGTCCTGGAAATAGAGCTTAATAACGCCACTCTTAATCATGTTTGCATTGTTCTTAGTAATGTTAATATGGGAGTTAATGAATCACCCCTGAGAGAAAGCCCTAGTGGATTTTATATAAAGGGCGGAAGTGTTTATATGAAACTCTCTCTGGTTTATTAACCCATCCCTTCCTAACTAGGTCTCAGAATTCATGAAATTAGATAAGGTTTTTTATTTATGTTTTCATTTTGATGGGTCCCTCTTTATCCCACACGCCCTTTCCGTAAACACAGGCCTAAATTTTCCCGGACCACGGCTAACCAAGCGGAAAATGTCTCACTCGAACGGAGCTTTGTTTACACTGTTAATTATCTATTCAATTAGAGGTTTCTGAAACCGTGTTTACTGTGATAATGAAAACAAACCCAGAGCATCACTGCGAGACAGCCTTTAATCATGATAATCTGTGACGCACATTTGACTTGTTATTGTGAAGTTTTATCAAAAATATTGCGGTGCCTGATTTTCCCAGCATTGCCAATTTTTATTCAGAATTTAACAGGAAAGCTGGGTGCTGATTTGATTGTAGACAACAATGTACTGTTTGGGTCTTCATCATTAAAGAAAAATAAGAATATCCATGTGAATAACTGAACATTTTAAACAAGCTAAGCACAATTACTGTTTTCTTAAACTTAAAACATGAAATGTAACTTAAGCAATAAGCTGTTCTTTTGTTTTATTGGCCATTGAAGATACCTGAAGTCTGTGTCATGTTACTCAAACCAGTCATCCACATTTCTGGCTTGCTGGACACATTATTGTCTTGAAAGTAGCCATCGCCATCAGGGTAAAGGTACCTTCAATGTGTTAAAATATGCTTGTTATTTCAAGGGTAATCCTGACAATATTTAAAATTGTGTGGGGGTGTCTAATAGGCGTAGGTATGAACCTGCTTAAGCACTCAAAACAGCATAATCAGTGAGGAGGCCAGTGTAGACAATTAAGCATGTGAGTAAATCAGGTTTAGACATTTTAGGAGGGTACTATTCAGGTCTGTCACTATTTCATTTTTTTCTGTGAGTTGTTGGAGGGGACTCTTTCTCTGTCTCTCTTTCTCTTTTTCTCTCTATCTTTCTTTCACATTTGTTTAAATGGGATATCAACCATCTAAGAACCTTCAGACCAGCCATACATGATCCCATAGCTAGAATTGTTTATGGCCTTAATAATTGCTATTGTAGTGCGAGGGGACTGGGTTAAGGCTGCACTTAATTCTTAAGGACATTATACTTCAAACTTAAAACCCAGTGTAGTTTGTGTGTGAGGAAGGGGGGGGGGGGGGGGGCTTATTTCCTAAATAAGCTAAACAAGAGATTGTAATGTGCTGAATGAGAGTTAAGCAGAAACTCTAACACTACACTCTTATTAGTGTTCAATGTTTGCGACCCCACTGGTAGAGGATGAGCCTGGTGGCGAGGGACCCTCATTCAAAATGAGCAGTACTGCAGGGTTCTTTTGTAGCTGGGCTCAGGGTCTTTGTGGTGTGAGACTTGTAATTGTGATCAAAGCACTTTTCTGGGGACACACAGAATCGGCACGAGTGTGACTGAAATGAGCACTGCTATATTCAAAAGCCCCCCTTCCGTACACCACTGAAAAGGAATTGGGGAGTGGGTTATTTCTCTGAATAATAATCTTCCATAAAAAAGGCTCACTTCAAAAGCACGCAGGAGTTGTGGCTTCTGCCAGAGGCAGTTGTTAAAATGTTCTTTTTGTTTTTTCTTAAAAATAATCTAACACTATAATATACTGTATAGTATACCCTTTTGGCCATCCTCATTCATGGAATAACTACAGTACTCCATGAACATTCAAGGTGTATCCTCTCTGTATCAGACAGCTTGTATCATATGGCTTCAATCAGCATTACAACTATATATTATAAAATAAATACAATTAGGAAGCTGTCAGATCCAAAATGATTTTCCCCTTACTCAGGGTCAGAGCATCCAAAGTCTAGTGTTCTGTGCTGTACTCGGCACTAGAGGCCTGAGGAAGATGTATTTTGGAAGATGCTATGGTATTCTAGATGCAAATAATGTTTCAAAGGTGTCAAAAGGAATGCGTTGTTTAGTGCAGTCCTGGCTGCCCATGGTGGCCCTGCACCTCATTGGCAATGGTCATTTTTATATACCTGTAGTGTCTTTTTGATAAGCCACACATCTTCGCAGTGCCTGTTTCTTTACACGTGCTTCTAAGGGGTCCTGGGGATTAGAAGCATGCTTTAACCAGCAGTTAATGAAGGCCTGTCATCACCTATAGAACCCATAAAAGCCATCATCTGGCTTTTATTGAATCTGCCAATAAAAATAAAGTGTTAAAACTGTCAGAAATTACACTTGGTGAAACGCAGCTTTTGCTTTCCAGAACCCAGTTTATTTATTTTTTTTTTCAAATTTTAATATCATAAATCAAAATTATGCCCTCAATTGCGTGCATGCTAAAGCAATCAGTGTCTCTCGACACACACTGAGCACAGTAGGGTGACATCTGGTAAAAAGTATTCTGTGGTAGACAAGGTGGTTAAAGGAAACACAAGTCAATGTTTTGGTGGTGAGTTTTAGTGCTAGAACCCAAAATATTCAAACTGAAACTTTTCACATTTCATGGAATGACATCCAACAAATGTTAAAATGTGGGCCTACAGAAGAAGGTTAGCTAGAAAGACTTGGTTTCGTTTGAAGACAATAGCCACAGAGGACTGACATTTGAAAGGCATCAGTCAATATGTATAAGAACCGGCACACAATTGGTCGAGCGTCGCCTGGGGTAGAAGGAGGGTTATGTCGGCCAGGGAGTCCTCTGCTCACCTCGCACCAGCGACCCCTGTAGTCTGGCCGGGCGCCTGCGGGCTTGCCTGTAAGCTGCTCGAGAGCTGCGTTGTCCTCCGACGCTGTAGCTCTTGGGTGGCTGCATGGCGAGTCCGCAGTGTGAAAAAAAACGGTCGGCTGACGGCACACGCTACGGAGGACAGCATGTCTTCATCTTCGCCCTCCCGAGTCAGTGCAGGAGTGGTAGTGGTGAGCTGAGCTTCAAAATAATTGGACATTCTAAATTGGGAGAAAATAATAAAAAAATAATTGGCAACGACTAAATAAAAAAAAAAAAATAATGAAAAACAAGCATAAATGTGTTCTAGGCTGCATTTTGTAGCTGTTAGGTTGAACAAAATAAATAATTATTTTAGTACTAGGAATTTTTAAAGAAAAAATAATCACAGACCTGATGTTAAGAGAACGCATTCTTGCTAAAACAATAGCTAACTTGTGTGTGTGCTGTGCCTAGATCTGCTCAGGGAACTGTAATTAATGACTCATCAAACCCTAAACCACAAGTAAAGGACAGATAATGCATTTCTAAACGCTATCAGAGACAGGGTGCCTTCCAAACAGTCACCGAGTGACCCGCTGAAGGGTTTTTGCACCTTGGTAGTACTGCTCTTCAAGCAGTAATAACATGCCAGCCTGTGTTTGAGGCAGCTCCAATGGTCAGCAGGGCTCAGAGGCCGTTGTGTGCCGAGATCTCCCTAAACAAACTGGAAATGCTGCTGTCAATTTGCACAGCTGTGGAAAGGGGTTGTGGGCTGGGAGGCCTTTTGCAAGGAAGCAAGCTGCTGGTTGACAGACAAGCCGTTCAATCGAACCTCTTTAAAGGAATGTTTTTAAATGTCCCCTCCCAGTCGGAAATGTAAGGCAACCATAGCAACACATTTATTTGAACATTTTATTCACACTACCTGAGGCGAACCCTGCATTGGACAATAACCATGATTTATTGCCAGAGATGTATGGGTTTGTTGATTGTGTAGCTTCAGCCTATATCTTTCATATGGCCAGCACCTGTTCCATATGTTTTAAGGCAAAAGAGCATTGTAGTTGATCTAACTGTTTAACTCAGGGGTGTCAAACTCGGTTCCTGGAGGGTCGCAGTGTCTTCTAGCTTTCGTTCCACCCGAGCTCTCAATTACTTAATTGATCTAATGATTTGATTAATTGGACAGATATAACACTTCTCTCTAGATCTCAAAATGTTTCATAGGTCTTGTACCTTGAATCAAGTGCATTTTTTAAATCAACTGTAAAAGACCTTGAAAAATATGAAATGTCCAATTGAACAAATAATTAGATCAATTATGTTAATTGAGAGCTTAGGTTGGAATGAAAACCAGAAGACCCTGCGGCCCTCAAGGGCTGGAGTTTGACACCCCTGGTTTAACTTCTGGATATGCTTGTAGTTGTATTAAGATGTTCTGCCTGTCCCCAGGTGTTGCTACAACTGTTTAAATAACACCTGTAATTTTTCTTTTCATTGTTAACATCCTGACAACTTTTTACACTTACAACTTTAAAGTCTGTTTCAAAACTGTTTTCAAAATGGCTGCTCTAATACATAGGGGATTGAGATCTGTCCTCTAAATCACTGCAGGAAAAGCAATAATAAAGAAAAAAACATAACAAGAAGTGCTCTGGCTTTTCTGTTCCGTACCACATCATGGATCGTTATTGCTTTTTTACCTGTTTGACAATGCGGGCAATTATCCTTACACTATTAGTGCACTAGAGCAGATATTTTGAAAAGTTAGATGTGTAAAAAGTTGTCAGGATGTTAATAATGGAAAGAAAAATTACAGGTACTTTATTTAAACTAATGGATTTGAGGTCAGTCGTACTTTTTACGCTGTCCCTGATTATAAGTTTAAACTTTAGATTGTATTGCTAAATCAGAAGACGCAGACTGTAAATGGTTTCACTTAAAAGGGAGGAAAGTAGATAAAGCTTCTTTAATTTATACAACATAACCCATTTTATGTGAACTACAAGGCACAAGAAAATTGTCTGTATTATCCAGTATTTAACTACTACAGCATTGCAAATTGTCTATAAACCCAACGCATTTCCAAACACATTTTTAAATCCCTAATGTCTCACCTCAAAAGAACATGGTGCGTAGCCAATATATAGGAAACAAAGGGAGGGGAGGTTTTGAGGAATCTACTTCATTTAGCTGAATCCTGCCATAGCAAGGAAAGCAAAAGCAGCAAAGAAGTGGTGGTGTGGTTAGAACTCTTCTCTATTCGGCCTTGGATCAATTCAAGCCCCTGTGCACCCATGTGAAATGGGTTCTGCTGGTCTCGGTCTACCTCTGTAATTGTTGTGTGGTGAGGAGGTGCAAAATGGCTACCGTTTTCCAATCCTCTTCTTTATTAGTTGCTCAGTTTCAGTTGTGGTTTATTAAAAAACTTTGAGTTTCCTTGTGAATGAAAAGCGCTAGAAATGAAAGTGTCATTCCATTTCATGAAACGGATTGGAAGTAAAAATCTGTAGCTAGATATTTACACTTCCTTTGGAGTACGTGTAAGGAATTTAGACTTGGATTAACCTGAGTTCTCTTAAGACCGGAAAGTTCTCAACCTTCCTGTGTTCTGCAAAACCGTTCTTTCTTGATTTATTATTTATTATTATTATTTTTTTTTTTTACAAATGGAAATGCGCAAGTTACTGCTCGTGTGACCTGAATTTTCGCATTGTACGTTGATGTCTTTTACAAGATACTAAAAATGTATGAGTAGACAGAGCAAGGGGAGTATTGCGTGGAGGGAGTGGCTTACAATGCCAGTGAATGGTGTGGCGGACACCAAGTGCCTTTGCCGGGTGATACAATGGGCTTTAATTGGCCTTTTGGATGTTGAGGGCAGCCCATGTACAAGACAGGACAAAACAGAGGGTTTCCACCTTACAGAAACCCTCATTAACCCAATGAACTCATTAGAGACCACCCAATATATGATAATCAGGCAGGCTCAGGGAGCCATGATCCGTGTGCATTTCAATGAGGATATTGTTTGTGACGAGATGTCACAGAGCAGCATAAGGTGAGGTTAAGAGTTTCATTATCTGTGGTAACCAAGACAAGTGCCATCCCTACACAAAGACCCACACACAATAACCCCAGTGACACTTACAGCATTTTACACTCTGACATTCTGCCACTCATTTTCACCCAGTTGCTCACATAGCTTGTACAGTTTTTGAGAATGGTTGTCCTCAGCTTAGATCTCTGCCAGTTTTTCCAGTTCAGCGTTATTGAAACCGAAAAACACGTTTGTCATTTCAACGTACTATGATTGTAACTGAGTTTACAGGCTTGTTCTCTAAGTAGGTACCATGGTACTGCTCAGCAGCATTTTTTATATATTCACAACTTCAGTTCTGTTTAAGTCACTAGCTTACTTTGCTTGGTTTGGTGCTACTAAACTGGTAAGTTTTTTAAATGATCAAAATAATCTGGTACTCTGGTGCTTTAAAGTCTATGTACCTTTAGTGGTAAAGCCACCCCCTCCGTATAAGGGTACTTTTTTAATAGGTCTTTACTAGGACAGCTGTTATCAGTGGAGGGGAAACCAAGCAGTCGAAACAAGCAAACCGAAACAATCTTAATGTCTACCACAGGTCTCTCAATTAGTCTCTGAAGCACTGCCACCTTAGGGGCCTCCCAGCAAAGCGAATATTGTGTTAGATGAGGTCATCGTGGTTAGATGTTGTAAAATAAATAGTGTGGACTTCCTGCTGTTAGAGAAGAAAACCTTTTTTTTTTATTGAGTTCTAAACAGGATTTTAAGTTTAGTGGGAGCCAAGTGCCAGTTGGACCAAACTATATGTTTATTTTCTGATTTGCACTATTGTCTACCAAAATCATTTTAACTGGGTCTCATTTTGGAATCTTTCTTGCATTCATTCAAATCCAGCAAGGGAATGACTGGGTGAATTGCACTGCATTGCTAAGCAGATGCAGAGCTTGATCTCAGCTGCTTAGTTTAGCTCAAAAATATTTTCTGTTCCATACAGAATACCCTATAAACGTTTATGGAGAGCTATGGTTATTTCACTCTTGAGGACAGCCGTAAACAACCCACTCAGTCCCCCTTAGGCTTATTCATCATTCGTGGAATAACTACAGCACTCCATGAGCGTTCATGATATAGCCTCTTTATATGTAGTGTATCCATTCTCACTGGTCATCTGCTTTGCTTTAGGACTCTGCACACCATATAATCCAGTATCTTTTGATATGGTTTAGAACAGATGTATTCAATCACTAGGATGAAATCTGTTTGATTAAACTGATACACTTGTATGCTTTACATGGACAGGAGGTTTTCATCAAATACCCCCAGATGCCCTTTTTTGTTTGAGGACAGTTTAGTTACTTCATATATTCCCATGACAGGCTGTTTCACTCTGTGAGTTAGAGACAGCAGCTCATAATCATGCCCATCAGCTTCAGGTGCCTGTAGCTATGCGGACGGGAATGAATGTCAAACGTTCAAAAGAACCACGTATGGAAGAGAACAGATGGGCGCATTGTAAGGAGATCAAACCCAGCCAATAATGGGAACTGGCAGGGAAGATGGTTATTGCGATACAGTGAGCTAGCCATGGAATCTCCAGATAAGAGCCTGCACATAGGCGTTTGGGTTAAGGAACTAGATTATTTTTTGATTTTCTATAAGTTTCCCATTCATTCCCCAATAAAAATAAAAAATCATGGGCATTTATTATAGTGTTTTTATGGTTTGCCATGATTTTTGATATGCTTCTCCATACCTCTCTGTGCTTTACAATACTTCACTTTGCTGTATTCCACTTTGCTGTGCTTTAGCTGTGGTACACTTGTAGAAGGGTGTTAACCACCTTACCGCTCAGGTTGTGAAACGTAGGTTGAATAACCTTGGCAAGGTTGACATCTTACCATGTGTTTTTCTTAAATTATCCAGAAAATATTTGATGGTAATGTTAGCAAAATTAGTTTGAAATTGTTGGTTATCAATTTTTTTATTATTATTATTTTTGCATATCCTGCATTGACGTAAAAAATCAAAAGATACTCTGGACAATAAATGTGGGTGAAGAAATAATATTAATAAAGTTAATAAGAGGTAAGCATTGGTTTGCTGCTTTAGATCTTTGTTTACTTACAGCTTAAACCCAGTAACAGCTGATGGAATTAAAGATAATTGCCATGCAGACTGGAAGCACTTGGATAAAATGTTTATTGCGCTGCTTGTAGTTGGTATGACATTTCTTTTTTTTATTACATCTGGGAGCCATTCACTATTCTTAAGCGCACTCCAGAGGCTTGAATAATGATTGTGAAGAAATGTCCTTCTGGAGTGGATGTGTCAGATGACATTAAAAGGGGTTTGAGGGGAGTAGGGGTGTGGGGGGGCGGGGGGCGAGGGGCGAACAGTCTGACACAATGGCTCGCTAATAGGCTACATTAGCTACTTAACAAGAATTGAGTGTTTTGTTTATGGAGGATGACCTCTTGCTCCAGCGAGACTATGCATGTCTATGGGCACGGAATCCCAGACTACTGTAAGTT
The DNA here is from genome assembly GCF_902713425.1 of Acipenser ruthenus. NCBI lineage: Eukaryota > Metazoa > Chordata > Actinopteri > Acipenseriformes > Acipenseridae > Acipenser > Acipenser ruthenus. The sequence continues at coordinate 16,662,966 of NC_081215.1, forward strand.
CTGGGAGCCCCTTGGTAGTATCTGTGCTCAGATCCCAGCGGGACCTAGCACCCATTGTGTGCAAATGCATTGCTGGGATTCAGACGTCTCGGCGGCTGAGGTTTGTTGAATTGGAGGAAAGGTTGGTGGCATTACCTCGAGCAGAGTAGGCATTGTGCCAGTGTAAGTGAGCAGATGGTGACCTCCCAGGTCATGGGACTATATCTCTCACTCTGAACCAGGGGATGGGAAAGGAAGCCGTACAGTTTGCAGACCAGATGGGGAGTTCCCACATCATTGAGTGCGAAGGAAAGCCTCTGCATGTACAATAATGAAATAATCAAATTGCAACACAAGCTTTTTAAATACTTTTCCCCCCTAGTCGTTTTCATAGTTGCAAAGTTGTTCCGAGGTCTGTAAGTAAAATTTGGTTAAAAAAAAAGGATCTTTAGAAAGATTTCCTGAATGTTCCTATCAGTCTGTCAAATCATGACGGTACTAACTCTCACCGGATTTCTCTAATTGGATGACTCCCAGGAAGGTTTATACTATCATTTTCTTTTTTGTGCTGTAATCAAAAGGATTTCTAATCCACTTTAGAGGGAATAATATCTCACTATTTAAATATTAGATACACTTCAAAATACAGGAACATTAATACAGCTACACTATTTAATACATGTTCTTACAATAAAGCTACATTATTGAGAAAATACTTTGTTAAATAGAAGTACAGGAAATGGTAACTACAGTGTAGCTATGTTTAGTTAATGTAACTGTATTTTTAAAGTGTATCCTAATGTATGATAGATGTAATTCATTGCACACTAGGTCCCAGACCCAAGAGTATAGAGGCTATTTGAAGAGAGGGGTTGGATTGGTTTTTAAAAGCTTGCATTTGCAAAGTGCATATACATGTGGAGCATGTCTAATCTACATCCAGCTACCTCTGCACAGGCAAACATATACAGTACCTCTGTGTTAATTTACCCTCAATAACACACATTTTACTTTGGCTATGCAAACCCTTTGATTTATAATCTTTGTGCACCTCATACCTTAAAGGGAAAGTATCGATCATATTTATCTTGCTTGAATTCTGCTCCCCTGTTCAGCACTTCTGTCTTGGTATCCCCCTAGTATTTTCGGTTTGTGTAAACATATGTATAGTACATCCTCTAATTCGTTCTGGTTTGCCTCCATGAATAAGAGAGGCTTGCGTTTTCTTCTACAACCCAAAAGTGGTACTGAACAATGAATTAATTTAAGACAAGAATGTTAAAGGCCAAATGAGTGTGTTAACCCTTTCAAAGCTGGGTTTAGAATGCTATGCTGGAATTCTGAGCTGTGTGTTTTTTTGTTTTTTTTGCATACACTTGTTTTTAAGAGGCATAAGTCATTCAAATTTTATTTAATCACCATAAAACCCTATATCATTCAAAAGTCTACTTGAAGAATTATTTTCAAACTGGTTCCCCAACACTTGATCCTCCCTATCCCATTTCAGGGTTTCAGGTCCCAAATTATGGTGCTACAGATAAAGGAATGTCCCCACAAGAGATACAGTAGTAATCTGTCTCCATCTGAAGACCCTTTTTTCCAGTAACTATTTACATAATTCGGAACATTCTAGAATATAAAAAGGCACAGAAATTACAAAGTACAATTACAAACATATTTCAATAACTATGTATGTATTCACTTCGTCATGAAAACCATAAACAGAATGAACTTTGACCTATTGAGGTCAAATAAGTAAATAACACAATGAATAAATCAAATAGTAATATATATATATATATATATATATATATATTTTTTTTTTTTAAATAAATACATACAAAATTGTAAATAAATACATAAAATGGTGCATAGTAATAGATCCTCCATGCCACTGGAGTAATCAAAATCACTCAGTCTCAAAAACCAACTCCATTGCAGCCTGCAAGTCTATCTTGCACGATTATTTACTCCTCACAAAATTAGCTGTGTCTGCTTTCACTCCTAACTACAATCTTATCCGGGTTCAAAGTTCATCGAGCCTTCCCTTCAGTCTGTGCAACTGTTTTAAGCCTATCAGTACACACAGATCACATTTCAGCATCATTTTAAATTATGCAATTGGAAAACAAAACAGGCAGCACTGTGAAACGGTGGGCCCAAAATACTCAGGCTTGGCCTTGAAAGGGTTAACTGATAGAAACAGATATTTCTGTGCATTATACAATAAAGGTTAACTCTTCTAGTAAGTGCAGGATGAAAGACACTTTACAATCACCTGCCTACTTATGTACCTTTTGCACCTGTGTTTGAGTACACGGTTCAAGTAATAATTGAGTTGTACACTGCAGATTTACCACAGATATTTAGAGTCTATCAGCACTGTGCTGTGATTTCTAGTCTCAGCCAAGGGCTTTGACTTGAGGGCTGGTTTGTTTTGATTGCTCCTCATTTTATTATTATCTGAGATGCAAAAAATACATCTATAGGTTAATTCACATTTAAGGCCTGTTTAGCAAAAAAGTCTAAAAATAAACACTGAAAAATATAATCCCTTAAATGTTATTTGCCCTGGAGGCATCTTAAGCAGTTAATTCTCCATTTACCAGTTCTCTTCCTTTTTAGACAAGCTGACAAACTGTGTGGTGATTGTGTTAATGCCCAGGCCTTCATAGGTGGAAGAATATCACTACACTATTTTTAATATGTCACTTCTCACCTGTTTACATCCTATTATGTGTGTTCTGTTTATTCTGTATTTGTTATTTCTGCTTGTTTTCCATGCTTACTAACTCCCAGCATATAGCTTCTCAAAGCTGATTTCCTGAAGTTTAGGTAGGCAAGCACAAACAGCTTCACCTCTGGGATCAATATGCTTCTCCACCTTCATAAAAATCTGCCTATTTTGCTGGAATAGTTAACAAGCATGAAAGTCCCAATTGTTCCCAGGCCTAGGACCAACTAGAGACCACAATTCAGCATAGCCGATCAACATCGCTTCTTTAACGTTGATTTGAGGCTAAAGCTGCTTTGTGGATCGGCACACAATATGTATTTCTTCCGTTTCAAACGGAATGAGATGATCAGAACCTTCGTGATGTAATGTGGAGTGCCATGACTTAACCCTTTGTTTCAGACAATAATAATCTGTAAATACATTTCAGCCCTAAGATCCAAATTAGTATGCTTAGAACCAGCAAAAACTGCATGATCTGCCCATTTGAATTTAAAGTAAGATTTATATTTCTGCAAAATGCTCTACTGCAAAATTACAAATCCAGCAAATTCAGTGTAATGAATTCAGGATAGTGGGAAGCATCTAATAAGGAAATACACTAACTTACAAGACCTTCTTTAAAGCTGTAGCATCCCATTATCACATTCATTTTTACACTAAAATATAATTCATAAGTATTTGTTATCAATTCCTTCAAAGTCCAGCCTTCTAAACTATTAGAAAGCAGATCTCATTGACAGTTAAGTTTGTTTACATTTTTTACTACTTGCAGCAGTAGGGTGTATAAATAACATATGCATGGCCTGTAGGAGCTAACAAAACAATTCTTATTAAATCTTATTACATACAGTTGTATGCATTGTACTAAAAAAGTTAAAGTAGGCATATGTTTTGACAAATGATGTACAAAAACTACCTAATACACTTCAAAAAGTTTTTCCTTTCAGTATTGAAGATCTTATGATTGTATGTCTTAAAGTTAAGTTATATAACAGCAATCTTTAAAATCTCCCTCAAACCAGCAGATTAATTGGCTTGTTTTTCCCTTAATACTCAAGCTGGAGATGTCGCTAGTGTAATGCCTGACATTCTTTTCATGAGTGCATCGGTCTGCGTGACCAGTGTTCAACTTGGGACAGTTTCCTGCATTTTATAGTTTTAATGCTCATCGTTTTGGTCAGCGGTCTTGTTCTCCTAGTCTTGGTGTGTTATAGTCATACATTATGTATTAATTGCGTGAAACATGCTATAATCATTCAAAAATAGAGTTGTTTTTTTTCAACAGTACTTTAACAGCCCATGCTGAAAATATCCAGTGCAGTATTATTTTTTTCAGTATAACAAAGCCATCATAAACAATAATGACAAAATAAAATAGTTGTATTAATTTTGATTTGTTTCCCAGAGCAATGTGATATTTTGCAGCAGCGATTAGTTTCCAGTCTAACAGATTGATTTCTAGTATGTTTTGGGGGGAGTGAAAAATGGATGCCACGGACAAGATTACAATTAAAATGCCTACTTTTGTGGACAATAGAGGACTGTATGTACCTGGCTGTCTGTACATGGGTATTGTTCTGGATTGCAACTTCTGTGACACACAGAATCCAAAAGCAAGAATGTGAGCCATTTCTTTACATACAGTGCCTAAATATCCCAATGTCATCCCCAGGGAACCCACTGGGGCTCATTAACCTTACAGGAAAGTCGAAGAAACTCCATTGGGAGCTATTATAATCTGAAGAAAGCCTAGCACACCACAATAGATTTGGAACAGTGTGCAATGGCTCATTCCTAGGGATCTTGGTTTTGAGGAGCGCACAGAATGCTGTAACATAGCCCCCAGCTTTTTAGAGAAATGTATTTATTTTGAGCCAGCTCAGATTTTTGTAGCAGGGACAGAGCCATCCACGACAGTAAGCAGGCTAGCTGAGTGTTGAACATGTCAAACCTCCTTCAGTGTACAACGAATCAGAAAGACAATTAGGAAGCTCCTGAGGTTCTTATTGGAAAAATGTGCCAGTAACAAGGGACATGGAAGAAAATAGAAAAACGTATACTAATACTGAGGTTATTTACTTATTTTTTTAGATTCAACATGAAATATTTGTATATATTCAAATGCTTAAATAAAAAGAATACACAAGGGTTACATTTGAAAATTGCTAGATATATTTACCTTCCATCCAATATTCTATTGTTTACCTGGCGATATCTTATGCTATCGCATTAAATGAAGAAACCTGACAACAGTTTTCACAACGAAGAACCAGAGTCAGTTACATACATGAGTGATTTATTATGATTTTTTGTCTGTTCTTCAAAAATAAACACCATAAATGAAAAACCCAATAATAGCTGCCATCATAGCACCATCTTATACATGCTGATGCTCTGAGGTGTAAGAGGCACAAGACATCCTGTCAGCAGAATGCAACAACAACAACAATACATATAGAAACACAATGGAAATGAACACTCTGGTTTTACATATATTCAATGGCAGTTTATACTTCAGTAAAGAGAGTTGTAAACAAGTTAGCACCATGTATAAATGAGTGCTTGGCTGTAGACGATAGTATTTCATTTATTTACTAACTCACTGCAGCTGCAGGGGCGTTTATGTTTTTCTGGTAAGGGGCACATGTAACTTGGTAGATATAAAAATCCACTCGCTCTTGATGTTTATCATATCACCTTAACCCCTTGGTGGAATCACAGCTTAACCATGTATGGTTGTATTTGTGCTGCCCTGTATAAGATTTTTAAAAGAAAAACAAGAGAAGGGCAGAATAAATAATTACAATACAGCTGTCAAGCTTGTCTAATCTGTAAATACAGATGGGGCACCACAGTAGATGCAAGAAATACATCAGTAAGAAATACCACATAGGACAAATGCGTTTTTTCTTACATCCACTTGGGGCAGAGTGTTTGAAGGGGATAATAAGAACATAAGAAAGTTTACAAATGAGAGGAGGCCATTCAGCCCATCTTGCTCGTTTGGTTGTTAGTAGCTTATTGATCCCAGAATCTCATCAAGCAGCTTCTTGAAGGATCCCAGGGTGTCAGCTTCAACAACATTACTGGGGAGTTGGTTCCAGACCCTCACAATTCTCTGTGTTAAAAAGTGCCTCTTATTTTCTGTTCTGAATGCCCCTTTATCTAAGCTCCATTTGTGACCCCTGGTCCTTGTTTCTTTTTTCAGGTCAAAGAAATCCCCTGGGTCGACATTGTCTATATCTTTTAGGATTTTGAATGTTTGAATCAGATAACTGCGTAGTCTTCTTTGTTCAAGACTGAATGGATTCAATTCTTTTAGCCTGTCTGCATACGACATGCCTTTTAAACCAGGGATAATTCTGGTTGCTCTTCTTTGCACTCTTTCTAGAGCAGCAATATCCTTTTTGTAACGAGGTGACCAGAACTGAACACAATATTCTAGGTGAGGTCTTAGTAATGCATTGTAAAGTTTTAACATTACTTCCCTTGATTTAAATTCAACACTTCTCACAATATATCCAAGCATCTTGTTGGCCTTTTTTATAGCTTCCCCACATTGTCTAGATGAAGACATTTCTGAGTCAGCATAAACTCCTAGGTCTTTTTCATAGTTCCCTTCTTCAATTTCAGTATCTCCCATATGCTATTTATAATGCACATTTTTATTGCCTGCATGCAATACTTTACACTTTTCTCCATTAAATTTAATTTGCCATGTGTCTGCCCAGTTCTGAATGCTGTCTAGATCATTTTGAATGATCTTTGCTGTTTTACCAGCTGTATATAGAGACAAATGTTTCTCTATTGAGGCCACTCGGGTGCATTTAACTTCTAGAGTTTTAAAAAGTCAGTGATGTGATGATTGAAACAGAAAATGTATACAAAAGTCATTCTAAACAACAAGAATACATTAGTGAAGATAACTGTCATATCAAGTTGCTCTTTACTGTAGGTGCCCACAAGTATAGCAGAATTCAGTCCTTATGTCTATAAGAAAAATGACCTTAAAGAAAAACATGACTTTTTAACAGCTGAGCACTTAGCAGCAGCACCTCGTAGGTAGTGGCCGGGTGTGTGTTATAAAAGTAAACAACTGAAAGTGGAGTCGGGCTTCGTGTTGTAAGGTGGCGAGTAACATCTGTGATTGTATATGTTCTATTAACATAGGCCTTTTCCTGAGGGCGCAATTAGCATGCAATGTTAGGACCAGTAGGAGGTACAGAAAGCAACATGGAGAGTCATATTTTTGCAGGGGTCACTGGGCCGCTGTACCTCCTCAATGTCCCAAATCTGTAAAAATGTTCTGTTTGTTTAAATAACACTCATTATTGGGGCGGTGGAGCTGTAACATCTATCCAAGCCTACCATGGTGAATAATGAGCGCTAACTAGTCCTCCTGCTGGCTTGATATAGATCATTGTGGAAAACGCATACCTTTTTATGTGAGTCGATAGTTGAAAATAATCTGGTGTCTCTGGCCATTTTCTGTAGCCTTATACTTAAAACTTGGATAGACAACCTGGCTTTGACATTGCAGTGCCAAAAACACTTTTCTTATTAAGAACAAATTATTATAGGACTGTTGTTCCTTTTATAAGAGGAGAAATGTTCTCAAATAATATTAAAACGAATTTCTTACCTGGCTCCAAGTAAATACTGTTCTTGGCTTTGGAGCCAGATAAGAAATTGTTCCTCATTTTAATATGAAATATTTCTTTATATTGTTCTTCTTATAATAAGAAACTTGTTTCTATGTAAGGATATTTAGGCAATGTGGTTCTGCTGGACATTTGAATTCTCGTCAGCTTGTCCTGTTCTAATTGAACACTTCTATACAATAAAAATCTGTGTTATCCGTGGAGGCCACCTTCCAATTTAACCTGGAAAAAAGCATTATTCAATGAACCTCTATTTATGAGCATATTGTCAACTAACACTTGACATATCAATTGACACAATTTAAGATTTAGAATTTTCCTAGTGATTTTGTAGTTTTCATGTGGTCATTATCATCCATAGTTTGCCATGATTTTACATGGTCTTTAATATAATTGTTGTATGTTTTACTAACACTGCTAGGCTTTTACCATAGCAAAGTGTTATAAAGTGTTTTAATAGCACTGTATACCTTATATGATAATATATTGCTGTGCTAAGGATTGCAAAATGTCATTTATTACCTACACATTTGTATACAAGTGTGTATTTAAGAATAATTTAGCTGTAGAAGTTACATAACACTACTAACCTTTTGAAAGTATTCATACGCACGTAATACCTATAATAAGCTAATTGTTTTAATTGTGATTTGATTCATGGATTGTCAAACAAGAAAAAAAAACCATGAACAATGCAATAATACTAAAATAATAACCAAGCAGTGGTATTTAAAGAAAATGTATGATATAAATCCTTCCCATTGTTTGGGAAAGACGTTGCATATTTACAGAGCGTAAATAAATCCTGGAAGCTGACCTGAGTCAATTCAGATTGGTCATTATTTATGGCTAATAAACCCCAGTCTGCTGCCAAGCTGAAACCTGGTCAGGTGAAGTAGCCCTCTCGCTCCTCAGCTAAAGCCATTATTCTTGTTTTTACCCTTACAATGTCCTGGAAGACAGCCAGCTCCCAGTTCCATTAATTTAATGAAGTCAGCCCACAGCAAATTCCCTCCTAATCTCTCCAGGACCCAAGTTTGGGAGCCTTGCGTTCAGAAGGGTAAATTCTGAGGACGCCTGCACCTTGTTAACCCTGGAAGTGCCAGAACAGCTTTACCCTTCAAACAGGAAGAAAATAAAAGAAACAGGTCCAAACTGGTTTTGTCGTTGACATTGTTGTTGACATTGCCTGCAACAACAAGAAAGTTGCAGAAATCTGTTGCAGTATTTTCCAGATTGATGATGCTATACTTCAGTAAACTTTTTTTTTTATTTATTTTTTTTTTAGTTCATTTACGTGTCAATCAGGGGATATCAAGCATACATACATACATATACAGTATGCATACATACACACATACATACATACAGTACTGTACAAAAGTTTTAGGCAGGTGTGAAAAAATGCTGTAAAGTAAGAATGCTTTCAAAAATAGACACGTTAATAGATTATATTTATCAATTAACTAAATGCAAAGTGAGTGAACAGAAGAAAAATCTAAATCAAATCCATATTTGGTGTGACCACCCTTTGCCTTCAAAACAGCATCAATTCTTCTAGGTACACTTGCACAAAGTCAGGGATTTTGTAGGCATATAGTCAGGTGTATGATTAAACAATTATACCAAACAGGTGCTAATGATCATCAATTCAATATGTAGGTTGAAACACAATCATTAACTGAAACAGAAACAGCTGTGTAGGAGGAATAAAACTGGGTGAGGAACAGCCAAACTCAGCTAACAAGGTGAGGTTGCTGAAGACAGTTTACTGTCAAAAGTCATACACCATGGCAAGACTGAGCACAGCAACAAGACACAAGGTAGTTGTACTGCATCAGCAAGGTCTCTCCCAGGCAGAAATTTCAAGGCAGACAGGGGTTTCCAGATGTGCTGTCCAAGCTCTTTTGATGAAGCACAAAGAAACGGGCAACGTTGAGGACCGTAGACGCAGTGGTCGGCCAAGGAAACTTACTGCAGCAGATGAAAGACACATCACGCTTACTTTCCTTCGCAATCGGAAGATGTCCAGCAGTGCCATCAGCTCAGAATTGGCAGAAAACAGTGGGACCCTGGTACACCCATCTACTGTCCGGAGAAGTCTGGTCAGAAGTGGCCTTCATGGAAGACTTGCGGCCAAAAAGCCATACCTCCGACGTGGAAACAAGGCCAAGCGACTCAACTATGCACGAAAACACAGGAACTGGGGTGCAGAAAAATGGCAGCAGGTGCTCTGGACTGATGAGTAAAAATTTGAAATATTTGGCTGTAGCAGAAGGCAGTTTGTTCGCCGAAGTGCTGGAGAGCGGTACACGAATGAGTGTCTGCAGGCAACAGTGAAGCATGGTGGAGGTTCCTTGCAAGTTTGGGGTGGCATTTCTGCAAATGAAGTTGGGGATTTGGTCAGAATTAATGGTCTCCTCAATGCTGAGAAGTACAGGCAGATACTTATCCATCATGCAATACCATCAGGGAGGCATCTGATTGGCCCCAAATTTATTCTGCAGCATGACAACGACCCCAAACATACAGCGAAAGTCATTAAGAACGATCTTCAGCGTAAAGAACAACAAGGAGTCCTGGAAGTGATGGTATGGCCCCCACAGAGCCCTGATCTCAACATCATCGAGTCTGTCTGGGATTACATGAAGAGAGAGAAGCAACTGAGGCTGCCTAAATCCACAGGAGAACTGTGGTTAGTTCTCCAAGATGTTTGGGCCAACCTACCTGCCGAGTTCCTTCAAAAACTGTGTGCAAGTGTACCTAGAAGAATTGATGCTGTTTTGAAGGCAAAGGGTGGTCACACCAAATATTGATTTGATGTAGACTTTTCTTCTGTTCACTCACTTTGCATTTTGTTAATTGATAAATATAAACTATTAACATGTCTATTTTTGAAAGCATTCTTACTTTACAGCATTTTTTCACACCTGCCTAAAACTTTTGCACGTACTGTACATACCTACATACATGTTAGCCTATTCTCGAATCCAATATCGGACAATATGCAATGCAATTGTCAAGGGAAACAACCATTGTAGGCACTTATAGGCTTTTGATGCCATGGTAACTACAGTGCCTTATTTCTATTTAAATTTATTAACGTGTCTGTGATGTAATTTACTACATAGTTCACAACATAAAAGGCCTACAATGTATAGTTTTAAAAGGAATAATATGAGATAATGTACCATATAGAAGAATAAAGGATAATAAATGGATATATAGACTCAATATCATGATACTTGCAGGGTTAAATAGAAAGGAATAGTGCAGCTATGGCCAAACGTTTTGCATCACCTAGAATTTTAGGATTGAGACGTAATATAAAAAAACGATATGATTTATATTTAACATCATGTAATCATATCTTTATATTACTTCTGATTGTCTCATCCATCTTTAAGAGAATAAAAGACAGTTCTCTTGTTGTCAAAGTCAGAAAAATAAAACTGATGGATACAGTTCAAAAAACTAGTTACACTGTAGTTACCATTTACTAATGTTTACTACATGCACTTAGCTCACAATTCTGTGATTTTCAGATCATAGAAGTCAGCATTTTGAAGTATATACTAAAAACCTATGGTATTTGTAGATCTTGAAATCTCTAATAGCGATTCAGCTCACGTATTCATATATAAATAAAATATGTTTCATAATATTGTCAATATGCTTCATAGCAGTCATTCCTGCTTGATAATTCAGCTTGGCCTTCAGGCAAAAATGATCACATTCATATACGTTTACATACCATAGACAGATTTACAAATAAGTTAATTAAAATGAAAGGGGAACAAAATGTCCCAGGTAGCATTAGAATTCAATAACTCCACCATTGAAAAACTTTCAATGTGAACCAGCCAAGCATAGAGTTTCTTTACTCTGGGGAAAACCATTACTGTGGGGAATATTTTATTTGACATTAACTAGCAAGTATACCCATTGCTCTTTTCAGCATTTACATTTGTATTAATGGGCAGGGATGGCTTCCGTTGGTATTGTTGAAGGGTGCAGTCTGCAGAGTTAGGTGCATACACAAAAGCTTCACATTTCTGCTATTATTCAAATTCATTTTAAAGCCATCAATCTGAGCCGCAATGGCACAGCGCTGTGTCCTGGTTCATATTACTGTAGGTGATTTATGGGAAAAGCTTTGTCCTAAAAAGAAAACACAAAAGCCAGCTAATCTAAATCCCTAGGGTGCCACCAGCCATTATAAAACTATTTATCCTCGAGCAACTTCTCAAGTTGAAAAAACTAATTTTTGTCTCTAATCATTTCTCATTTGTTTTTTTGTTTTTTGCTGCAAAGGGAAATCAGGTTTGAGAGATGTTCTCTTTTAAAGGAGAATATTAAACACATGACTCTTAATGTTGTTGTTAGAATTAGAAAACTGTTCAGGGATGCTAGCTGGTCAGATTTTGTTCTGTTTTTTAAAACTGAAATCTCTTTAACAGTTGCCACATAAAATACTTATCAAGCCTGGAATTATCTATTTTTCAGACCATACATATATGTAGAGCCCTGTGTTTTTTGCAAATAAAACAAAATGCAAATATAAAACAAAATAAAATGAAAAAACATTGTAAAGCAAACAATCACATTTTTAAATGAGGAGGTTATACAAAAATACTTTAAATAAATACTTGCAATCGTAGTTGTCAAGGCTCATCCGTTACCATAGACACGGTCTGAAGGGATACTGAAGCTCTGACTAGCACTTGCACAGATGTATAATTTGGAGCGAGTTGTTTGGGAATGAATTATAATGGAAGAGAAGAGATGTTTGTTTCTAAAATTCTTAAACCACGCATTACAATTAAACAACACTGCAAAGAATTGAGCATGAGGGGATGTGTGCAGCTTATGCTGACAAAATAATGTCAGATTTTCAAGAGATATCGACATTAAGCATTAGCTGTTTATTTCTTTTGGGGAAAATATGGATTGTTTGATTATATTTTGTATTAGTATTTCTTTATTTTATTTCAAGTGGTGCAAACTTTGTACTGGAGAAAATGCTGTTTTGGTTTTGAATGAATTTGATGAATGAATCTGCTTTGTTTAGTGTTTAAATACTGAGAAACCCCAAGCTTACTTTATACTATAGCCCTGCTTCAGTGCAGTGGGATTGAAATACAATTCCTATCTTTTTTTAATGGGTAGATTGCCCCACAATAGTATGGCAGTTTAATAAATAATATGTATGTAGTTAAAATATGATGTATATCAATAATAGTATACATCTATTTGAGTTGTTTATTAATGTGTATCTGTAATAAAATGAACACAAAACTAAATTTGTGAAATAAAATGAAATTTGTGAAATATAAAACGAAAAATTTTATAAAAAGAAAAAAAAAAAATAATAATTTCACAGGGCTAGGTTAGGCCGGACAGGCTGAAGTCTCAAGACATCAGGCTACCTGGTGGTGCGTTGAAGAACAGAATTTCATTTATATATAAACATGTGGATGCCAACACCTGGCATCACATTCCTGTGTCACTATATGGCTGCTCTATGATACATACCACAAGCGGGCATCTTAACTACTATGCAAAAGAGCCAGGCTCTTCTGTATTCATTATAGAACTTTTAATCTCATCTCACCTTCAGAATCACATTACATAACACTGCCCATTACAATAGCAAATTGCATGCTTTGCATCTCTGTGTTACGTAGCCTCTCTCTAACACTTTGTTTCACCCAGCTGCAAAACCTGGGTACAAGCAACCAATCTGTAAAGTGTGCCATCTGTTAGCAAACCAAAATAGCCTGTTGAAACTAAAATACACAGGATTATACTATAAACCAAGGTCATGTTTACTTTTTATGGGCATTAAAAACCCTGTGGAACAAATTTCACGAATGTTTCACATGCATTAGCTCTTAAGCTGATTGTTATTGGGGAAAGATTTGCCCTAAGTGGTTAATGTTTTAGAGCAATTTGTCGTAGCACCTCCTTTTCTTCCAACCTCAAACCCTCCAATGGCGGAGTCTAGTAGATGGCCTTACATTTTTGGAGTGTTTATCTTCGATGACCCCTGTGTTGTCATAGCGATTTGGGAGTCAAATAAATGGCGATGCCTTCACCTTAAGTGGTTTTGTCTGTCTGGCCTGCCAGTTTGGAGCCAAGCCACTAAGGCACAATGGCAGTCTGGACTAGTTTAAGAGACCCACTGGGTATATATAATTACCTCTGTTTGCTTTCACCTTCAACACTACTGCCGTTAAAACAGTACGTATAAAACGACTTCATCTAATATTTCAGCAGGGCTAGGTAGAGAACGAGCCAGCAAGAGATTTCTGCCTCCTGGTTTCATCTTTCTTTCTTTCTTTCTTTCTTTAAGCTGTTAAGAATAGCAGGAAGGGGGCACTAGCTGGAACCATTTCGATAGGTTTAACATGCAGTGGAGGGATGTTGTTTTCTGGACAATCCCCAATGAAACACTGGAGTCAGTGAAACATGACAAAAACATGACTTCTGTAAGCCACATTTTCCATAGGAAAAAAAAGAAAGTAAATATCTTTATTTAATTTGACATAGAAATTGAAGGAAATTATTTAAGACATTTATTATTGTACATTGCATGGCAATCCCATAATGGATGTACAAGAGTGATGTGTTGATGTTGTAATAATTTTGATTGAATCCAATTTTACATTTTTAAATGACCAGTTCTCTATAGGGGGTCATCTGACATTCATGCAATATGACCGTGGAGTTATTATCCAAGACACAGCATATAGAGTATGGAAAATGTATATTGGCTGTAAAGAATTATATGATAAATCGGGACACTGAAAAAAATGGAGACCAGTAATAATATAGAAAATTAATTTTGATATATAAAATTAATTTTGATAAGCACAAAAAAAAAAAGTTCCAGCCTGGGTATAGTTTGTGCAAAGTGATCATGCAATGCATCCTGTGGTGCTCTCTTGTGTTGCTGTTTGACTTGAGCAGTTTGTGACGGCATGTCTTACCATTGCATTTAAAGGACAGTAAAGGGCTGGGTGCAAACTGCTAACCTTGCGGTTTCAAGACGAACATATTCCCATTAAACTTACGATCAAGCTGTCTTGTCCAAAGTTAAGTACGTATCTGGTTGAAGGAGATCCATTACATTCTCCCCCGCTTCATGAAGGCTCATCCTCGAGCGCGTCCACTAACCCAGAGTTTCAATTTGGAACTTGTCCAAAAACACTTCCACTAACCCAAAGTTTCAATATGGAGCTTGTCCTCAGGAATCCACTAACCCAGAGTTTCAATGTGGGGCTCATCACCTGGACCACTCGCCAGCACCTGGAGCGCAAGCCAACAGATATTAAATTAACTTTTTCAACCACACGGGTCAGGATTCTTTCCCATAGGGTGCCAATGTAATGAATTGGCATTTCAGCCCATTGAATTGAAAGGAGAGGCACAATATCTAATACATGTTCCAGAGAACTGCCAGTCCTGTTGATTATTGCTTCGTTGTGATTGTAAAACATTGTAAACATGCAGTGAAAGAAAGGGTGGAGGCCTTTCTCAAACTGAACACTCTTTTAATCTCATCTGTTTGTTGTTTAAATATATTATTCTTTAAATATATATATAAATATATACAAAATATAGTATGGGGTGCTGTGTAAGGTACAATCTGATTTTCAAAGTCAGAGAGCCCCTATACTAATTAATATATATATATATATATATATATATATATATATATAGTGCTACCCCATTATAATGCAGTTGTCGGGGTCCATAATTAGGAGACCGCGTTATTTGTGTTTCACCTTGTAACGAATATTGGCATTTGGGCTCCCGAAATGCTTTACAATAACCACAAGCCAAATTAATGTTAATACAGTGGAAAATGAAGAAAGGAGACACACACAACTTGAAGGTACTCAAATCCACGGTTCATTGGGACGACTATTAATATTTATTTCTTAGCAGACACCCTTATCCAGGGCAACTTACAAGTGTTAAAAGATATCACATTATTTTTACATACAACTCCATTATTTTTTTTACACATTATTTACACATTATTCCTGGCCCCTCTTAGCTTGGGCCACACAACAAACCACAAACAGCACACCCTCACTATAATGAACCTGCTGGGAACCAACGTGAAATGATTTTTGTTTTGGATGCATAGCTACACAGCGAGCGCTTCTTAAGATAAGAGTTCACTTCAGTGCGGAGATGGCATCCCGTGCTTACAGACCGCGATTTTGAGAGTGTGTTTATATTATCTTTTTTTATTTTTTATTTGAGGTCCAGAGGCCAGGTTTGTTATAGCCGAAAGTTTGCTTTAATGAAGGGCGTTCTAGCGAGGGTGTACTGTGCAATATATATATATATATATATATATATATATATATATATATATATATATATATATATATAGTACTGTGCAAAAGTTTTAGGCAGGTGTGAAAAAATGCTGTAAAGTAAGAATGCTTTCAAAAACAGACATGTTAATAGTTTATATTTATCAATTAACAAAATGCAAAGTGAGTGAACAGAAGAAAAATCTACATCAAATCTATATTTGGTGTGACCACCCTTTGCCTTCAAAACAGCATCAATTCTTCTAGGTACACTTGCACACAGTTTTTGAAGAAACTCGGCAGGTAGGTTGGCCCAAACATCTTGGAGAACTAACCACAGTTCTTCTGTGGATTTAGGCAGCCTCAGTTGCTTCTCTCTCTTCATGTAATCCCAGACAGACTCGATGATGTTGAGATCAGGGCTCTGTGGGGGCCATACCATCACTTCCAGGACTCCTTGTTCTTTACGCTGAAGATAGTTCTTAATGACTTTCGCTGTATGTTTGGGGTCGTTGTCATGCTGCACTTCTCAGCATTGAGGAGACCATTAATCCTGACCAAATCCCCAACTCCATTTGCAGAAATGCAGCCCCAAACTTGCAAGGAACCTCCACCATGCTTCACTGTTGCCTGCAGACACTTTCATCTGCTGCAGTAAGTTTCTTTGGCCGACCACTGCGTCTGCGGTCCTCAACGTTGCCCGTTTCTTTGTGCTTCATCAAAAGAGCTTGGACAGCACATCTGGAAACCCCTGTCTGCCTTGAAATTTTTGCCTGGGAGAGACCTTGCTGATGCAGTATAACTACCTTGTGTCTTGTTGCTGTGCTCAGTCTTGCCATGGTGTATGACTTTTGACAGTAAACTGTTTTCGGCAACCTCACCTTGTTAGCTGAGTTTGGCTGTTCCTCACCCAGTTTTATTCCTCCTACACAGCTGTTTCTGTTTCAGTTAATGATTGTGTTTCAACCTACATATTGAATTGATGATCATTAGCACCTGTTTGGTATAATTGTTTAATCATACACCTGACTATATGCCTACAAAATCCCTGACTTTGTGCAAGTGTACCTAGAAGAATTGATGCTGTTTTGAAGGCAAAAGGTGGTCACACCAAATATGGATTTGATTTAGATTTTTCTGTTCTGTTCACTCACTTTGCATTTAGTTAATTGATAAATATAATCTATTAACGTGTCTATTTTTGAAAGCATTCTTACTTTACAGCATTTTTTCACACCTGCCTAAAACTTTTGCACAGTACTGTATGTATATATATGTATATATACTTATTAATGTATGGTGTTCTATCCTCACAATTACACGATTAAGTGCATGTAGTAAATATTAATACATTGTAACTAAATCTAGTTTACATTCTTCTTGTATTTTGAATTGTATGCCAATTAACTAACATTTAGCTGTTGCTATGGTATCCTGGTTAGTAAATGAGTAGTTTCAAAATTCACCTTTTTTGTTTTTAAGAAAAAGAAAGAAAATATCGAGATGAAATCCCAGTTTCTTGCATATTCAGCAAGTTGTCAGGGTATATGAGCACAACTCTGAATCAGAATTTAGTGACAGGGTAATTTTAGCCTTTCTTCTGTGGCCAGCAGTTCCTGTTATTTAATGCCCCAAGGGGCAATCTAATCCATTTTAAAACGGCAAAGTTAAAATATCACAGTAAAGGAAAGAGGCTCGGCTTGGGCATGACTCGCACGGACTGCAGGAATGTGTGAAAGGACGAGAATAACCTCAGACTGTAGTAAATTGTAAACCGATGGCCTTGCTAGTGCAAATGATGAAAGATTTGATTAAACGTGAACTTTTTGGCGCAATTCCAGTGTTCTCCAATATCTCTTTTGACCAGATGTTGTAACACAGATACCTGGAGTAAAGCCTACTAGCCCTAGGGAGTTCTGTCCGGACTGTCCAATCCCACTGCTTGCATGATTGATTTATTTGTTAATTAACAATACCCCAGGATCAACTCCCTGTTGGCTGTAGCACATTGCTTGTGGGTGTTTAGACAAAAGATGTACAAAAACAGCTGTAATTCAAATACAGCTTGAATATAAATCTAACTTTCTTTGGGGCCATGTTCCAAAGGGCAGATTTAAGAAGGCTCAATTTACTTGGCTTGTGAGCAGGGTTGTGTTTTATTTTTTTTATTTGTTTTTTTTTTATAAAACTAGACAAGTGCCCAGAACTTGAAGAGGTAAAATATATGGTCTTTGTTTTTATACTGACTTGGGTCAAGCCCATTTTTTTCTGACCTATCACAATGTATTTGTCCCAGTATTTGCTGGAGGTACTTCCTGTGTTACTGGACCCCACCTCTTACACTCGTGGTGCTGCACATACAGTAGGAAACAATAGGGGGGAGACAACTGTATTAGTTATAGTAACACTGTATAATGAATGACCCTTACTGGCCGAATAGGCACACTGCATAAAAGACACTGACTATAAACCCCACTAGGGGGGATTCCCGTTTATCGAAACTGTAGCGTGTCTGCCTTTTTAGTGCTGAGGGTCAGCAGTTCAATTTCAGACCTCTGAGAAAATAAAATATAATAAATCAATTAAAAAAGCTTTACAAATGGCGCCTAACTAGTGGTACGACTCACACGGGACGTGTAGCCTAATTGCTGAGTTCAGATATGTGCTGCTCAGTTGCTCTGTGCTCGAGGCCAGGCTTTCTCTAAACAGGGGAAATACCTAATGAATGACCCCTACTGGCCAAATAGGCACATTGTATGTGTGCATAAAGACACTGACTACAAACCCCACTAGGGGGTTCCCCTTTAGCAAAATTGTAGCGTGTCTGCCTTTTAGTGTCGAGGGTCAGCGATTCTTTTCCAGACCGCAGAGAAAATATAATAATAAATACATTTTAAAAAGCGTTACAACTGCAAGTCAATGGGAGATGAAAGCAAGTGTTTCTATTAAAGTGTTTTTATTTTAATTTAATTTTTTTACATTTTCCTTTCACTCTAAGCTGACAGTGTTCGCCTGAGTCAAAGTAAAAGAAATTCTAGACACCAAAAAAGATCAACAGAAAAACAAAAAGAGTGCTTTTGAGAACTGTCTTATGCTAATACTGTATGAGAAATTAAAAATGAAAAATAAAAAGGTGATAACCTGTCTCCATGTATTTAATTTATTGTCAGATATCTCCAGTACAAATGTCTGTTTCTCGTAAAACGTTTTTTTTTTTTTTTTTATTGTACTTTTAATCTGATTAGTGACTGATCAATACATTGATTTTACAATAAACATGCCATAAATACCAGCAGTGCTTTGGTGTAGTACACAAAAGTTAAACACTTTTACAGTAATATGTTGGACTAATATATTGGCAGAATGTATTCCAGATACATATTTTGGTGAGAATAAGGGTTTTAAAAGTAAGGCAAACCAAGCCAATTTAAATATGTGGTTGAAGTCCCCATTTTGTGTTCTTAATTGATAGTAAATAATATTAATTATTTCTGATGGTCATGAAAAAAGGGAAGCATTTCAAATATGTTATTTCTGTGGGGGGAAGATCTATGAATTGGGTTTGAAGTGTGTTGGTCAGGCTTTAATAGGGCACAACATGATTTATAATTAAATTAACTGTGGGTTAGTTTGGCAATTATGTGAATTGTAGACAGGTGACATTTAACATCAACTACAAGGATACTAATATGTCAACAAAAACAAACAACAATTAAATACAGATAGTTTAGTACTGCAAGTAGAGCTTTAGGGATTTTAATACCAAGACTGTGTACTATAGCCGGTGTTAGGTACCCTGTTTTTTTTTTTTAAGATTTGTGAGTAGCAATCAATGAATGCATTGAAATAAAAGTGCTGCTTTTAGAAAATTAAATTAGAAAATGAAGCTTAATAAAATAATAACAATAATAATAGGAAGATACATTTCCTAAAAACGGTGTTTACACAAGTTTTTAAATTTGAATTACTTTTCAGAAAATTAAGTTTTCCAAACCCCCCCTGGAATTCTTTTGTGCCTGAACCTGTACTAAATGAAAGAAGCCATGTACCCTACAGCATTTGTTTCAGTCCACACTGCTTTAACATAGGTCAGATCTGACGTAATTGGGGGAAAAAAAGGAGTGTAGTTTTGCATATAACTGCTTGTCCAATTGTCACAAAACTTGCACAAATGATTGAATATATCATAATCTGGGAGCATTGGAGGATGTCTTTCTGTCGGCCGGCTGTCTGTAGCACAAGCTATTGAGCTATCGGAATCTGAGAGTATATGTATGCAGTTGTCTGTCTATCTATCTGTATGTCAAACATATTTGTGCATTCAATGGATATGAGTCTTGGTGATTAACTTCACTTGTCAATTTTCATGTCATAATGCTTATCCAATTGTGAAGAAATTTGATTTAACATGGTCTAGTTTTTGAGATTATTAGTTTCTGGGTCATATATTGGGGTCTGTCTGTCCGTACATTTGTCCATCTGTGTAACATTTTTGCACATATTTAGAAAACTTCTTATTGAGGGCATACTGTAATATTAGTTAGCATAAGTAAGAGGAGTATCAGATTATAGGGATATTGGATATGGGGGTGCCTTTATTTCTGTACATCTGTCCATCTGTCACATTTAGTTTTCAAAAAAGTTTTTAGATTTTAAAAGTAAACCCGTTTTCAGAAAGCGTATATTTAAATATTTTTATTAGATGAACTATTCCAAGAAAACTTTCCTACAACAAGTAATCAGATTTTAGTTTTCCAAACGGATCATGAACCCCAGCACTGGGTCCCAATGTACTGTATCACTAGGAAGGCCTACTCCTGCCAGGTTACTGCTCATTAGCAGTGAAAGCAAAGTTTGCATGAACTCTGTCTTGTTATGGTTAAGCACACAGGAAACATGTGTTTGTTTTGTTAATATGTGATGATTGTGGCAAATAACTGTTTCCAGATCTTTGTAAATATGTATTTTTTTTCCCATATTGAGTCAATTCTGCTTTCTCCTTCAGATGAGATATAATTTGTCATCAAACTGTTAAACACTCAATAGTGCTGAACTTATAAATACTAAAAGAAACGTAATACACTCAATGACAAACATTTTGACTAGAAGACATTGTATAAGACTTTTATGGCGTTTGTCATTTTAAACATTTCTTTTAGGTTTTTCTAGATATGAATTGTGTAAATTGCACAGGAATGCTATTTTGACTATTACTCCACTGAAATGTTATGAGATTTTGTAGTTAAAGCTATATACTTTGTTTTACATTTCGAACATTTTCACTTTCAAATAAAATGGTTTAGTTTTAGTTTTGTTAGTCATTTGCACAACATATAAATAACATCTAAAATGGGTAAGCTGTTACATACATGGTGAAACCATTTAAATTACCAAATGGTAATTGTTATAAAAATTATAGCTCATAGTAAGACCACACCCCTATTAAGGCTATATTTAGTTGGTCTCTGTACTGGCCTTTTAATGTCTAGTGGACTTTCTTTTAGTCTGGCTCTTTACCCATGTGTTCTACGAAGTTGGTAGCTTGCTTTTTTTTTTAGCAAAAGACGCAATTGAGGGCGATACCAAATCAACGTATTGTAACTCTTGCTAACCGAAAAACAAGCAAATGTAATACAATTATTTTGTAAAGTGCTTGTGTGCTCCCTTTTCACCTGGCTCACCTCCCCCTTTCCCTCTCTTTCCCACAGACTACGAGACCAGCACCGCGCTGCCATTCGCGTGATTCGCCGGATGCAATACTTTGTGGCCAAAAAGAAGTTTCAGGTGAGTTGTGAATGGGAGTTTTGTTTGGTAAATAAAATAATAAAAAAAAAACTTTGCCAGTTAAAGTTTCCTTTATGGAGAGATGAAAAGCTCAAGCCAGCACAATTCCGGTTTTTGTAATTGGGAGCTACACCCACTATTCTCTGCCTTGCTGAATGAGATGATTGTTCAGTCAAGGGAGAAGGGGGGGTTGTAGTCCACTGGGAACAACACAGGTTCCTGAAATTTAGCCCAATGTAATTTTTTGACTGATGGCCATGACCTTTGCCCCCGCAAACGGTCTGTATCACTGCTGACATTCTGGTTATCTCTTCATCAATCAAATGCTTGCATTTGTTTCCCTAACCACTCCTATACAGCCTACCCACTGAAATGAGTCCTACAATAATGTTTAACAACTTCAAGTCCAAAAAAAGTTTTGTGGTGAAATATCAGTTCTGTTTTATGGCTGTTCCCCCGCCAATGTAAATAAGGGTGTGCACTGTAATTTAAATTTATTTTCTGCATCTACAAATGCATATTAATCACAAGGTGTCCAAATGTCAAGTTACTCACTGTAAGATTGAGCGATATCACGTATAGCAGCATACAAAGTGTCAAAATGCATCCATATGTTAGCTCCACGGTGAAGTGCTCTGAATTTTAATTGCGTTTGGAATGGGGGGGGGGGTGCTAAAGGCATGTCAATTCTTCTAAAAACTCAAGAAAGCTGGAAAATACTGCACAAAGTACAAGAAAATAAACTACAGTTCGAAACTGTTTCAGCATACACACAGTCATACACTTTCCCAATTGCTGGTTCATTAACTAGATAAGTCTTATATAATCAACAAGATATAATACACAGGATATTTCTCCAAATATCCAATTGGTAACTGTGACAGGCTGGACGAGTGGTCTGACGTCAGGCAGAAGCAGGAAGGAAAACTGACACCAGGGAAGTACTGCAGTTTAAGGTGGCGTTTGCCGTTTTATTTAAATAACAAAAATAAATAAAAGGCTTAAACAAAAAAAAAACTTGCTCACAGAGCAAAAAAATAAAAATGTTAAACCAAAAAATGTTACACCAAGCAAACTGGTCAGGCTGGGCAATCGCCTTCACTGAACCTACGGTAAGTTTACTTTCGTTTTAGCTCTTGGATTCTTTGCTCACTCGTTCCTCCTCTGAACTCCCACACAGAGTGCAGAGAGCTGCAGGCTTTTATAACAGGCGACCATCTCCCGATTTAGTAACAAATTAAATCACCTAATTAATTCGGGAGATGGCCACCTTCTGCACGAGTTTTTAAATGGGGCTTCCCATCCACGCTACTAAACAAAAACATAAATACAACAAACAACCGGCGCTTTCCCGTCATATAAATACATTTCTAAATAAATACAAATACACACGGCGCCTCGCCGTTATAAATATAATACTAAATCAGAATAAACAAATACAAAATAACACGGGCGGAGGGGGACCTCGTTCTAAAAATAAATAAACAAAACAATGTACAGGGCACCTCGCCCTGTTACAGTAACAAACATGTGTTTTCTATATGTAAAAATGACAACTGGGTACAGATATGAAATATGCATTGCTGTTATTGTTTAAAATCAATGTGTATCTCATTTTCTGTTTCAGTCATTACATGTTGATGACCTTTTAAAGCTCAGAAGTTTTGCCTCAGTACAACTCTCAAATCTCATCTAATCTACAGGTACAGCTGGTGCACCAGAGTGTAACCATTATCCTGCCCCCCCCTGCAACACACCCTCCAGTGGATGTGAGAAATACAACATTGAACAAATACACTTAAATCCACTGGGGACTGGAGGGAGACAGGTTATCGGTTACACCTCAATGATTCACTGAAGTAATTTTTAAATAAACAGATACATTTTTGGAAAATATAACCAAAAAGAAAGCATCCTTGCATGCAGAAGAGATATTTTTAGAATGTCTGCTTTTTTGTGCTCACGCCTCTGTGTCCCTTTTTGTATATAAGCAATAATCTCCTTTTAGACGTTTTGGGAAGTATATCCACCTATGTTTACCCTGTACTGCATGAAGATCTCAGTACTGCTGTAGTTCTGGATTTCCAAATGGCCCTCGCAAGTTCGAATCCCCATAGACCACTGGGGCTTGCCTTACCTCTACCGGCACCTTCAAGCATGTGTCTTCAAGCAGTGTTGCTCATGGGGGACGTGGCCTGAGCACTTTAACATGCTATTACCCAGGCTCGCAACATATTTCCAAAATAAATGTATCTTTTCTCCCTGTTTGTTGGCTCTGGTCAGATGTATAGTACTGTATAGAGAACAGAGGGTCATTTGTAAACTGTGTCTGACACAAACCATCCCTACTTCACTGACACAGTCCAGTATTGCAAGTGGGTTTTGTGCTCTTTCATCCTGTAGACAAACCAATAATGCATTCTGTAAATCATCAGTTATATATAAAGCTGCAGTGTCCTACAAACAAATCAGTTTCATACTAAAATGTGATTCCATTTGGTAACCCTTAAAGTGTCTGGAATTCAAATTTAATTACATTTAAATGACATGAACAAGTGTATGCTTTCCTATTAAACAATAATTCATATTTAACGCTAACGATAATTATTTGTGAATAAGGGAATGTTTTATACCCCCGATAAGAGTCAATATTGAATGTGTCCTACATTCCTACATTGATTGTTTTACATGAATTCAATAGGAAGTATGTTAGTTCACATGGTCATTGCCTGCTAGATAATTGACCATGACGACAGCTTGGCTTCCTGAGCCAAAGGGCATTTCACAGCCAATTATCTGCAGGCAGTCACCGCTGCTGAGGATATTACTGCTGTTATTAACCAAACACCCCACAGTGTGTGTGTGTGTGTGTGTGTGTGTGTGTGTGTGTGTGTGTGTATATATATATATATATATATATATATATATATATATATATATATATATATATATATATATATATATATATATATATATACACAGACATGCTCAAATTTGTTGGTACCTCTCCACAAAACACGAAGAATGCACAATTTTCTCTGAAATAACTTGAAACTGACAAAAGTAATTGGCATCCACCATTGTTTATTCCTTATTTAATAGAAATCAGACTTTGCTTTTGATTTTTTATTCAACTTAATATTGTAAATAATAAAACAAATGAAAATGGCATGGACAAAAATGATGGGACCGCTAACCTAATATTTTGTTGCACAACCTTTAGAGGCAATCACTGCAATCAAACGTTTTCTGTAGCTCTCAATGAGACTTCTGCACCTGTTAACAGGTAGTTTGGCCCACTCTTCCTGAGCAAATTGCTCCAGCTGTCTCAGGTTTGATGGGTGCCTTCTCCAGACTGCAAGTTTCAGCTCTTTCCATAGATGTTCGATAGGATTCAGATCAGGACTCATAGAAGGCCACTTCAGAATAGTCCAATGTTTTGTTCTTATCCATTCTTGGGTGCTTTTAGCTGTGTGTTTTGGGTCATTATCCTGTTGGAGGACCCATGACCTGCGACTGAGACAGAGCTTTCTGACACTGGGCAGTACGTTTCGCTCCAGAATGCCTTGATAGTCTTGAGATTTCATTGTGCCCTGCACAGATTCAAGGCACCCTGTGCCAGGCGCAGCAAAGCAGCCCCAAAACATAACCAAGCCTCCTCCATGTTTCACTGTAGGTATGGTGTTCTTTTCTTTGAAAGCTTCATTTTTTCATCTGTGAACATAGAGCTGATGTGACTTGCCAAAAAGCTCCAGTTTTGACTCATCTGTCCAATGGACATTCTCCCAGAAGGATTGTGGCTTGTCAATATGCATTTTAGCAAATTCCTGTCTGGATTTTTTATGTTTTTCTTTCAAAAGTGGAGTCCTCCTGGGTCTTCTTCCATGGAGCCCACTTTCGCTCAAAAAGCGACGGATGGTGCGATCAGAAACTGACGTACCTTCACCTTGGAGTTCAGCTTGTATCTCTTTGGCAGTTATCCTTGGTTCTTTTTCTACCATTCGCACTATCCTTCTGTTCAATCTGGGGTCGATTTTCCTCTTGCGGCCGCGCCCAGGGAGGTTGGCTACAGTTTCATGGACCTTAAACTGTTGTCACAGGAACATCAAGCTGCTTGGAGATGTAGCCTTTACCTTTACCATATATATATGCTTTTGAGATCAATTGAGGAGACTGCCTAATAGTATCCCTATGGGTATTTGTACTAGTAAGTAAGATATAATGAAAATACTGTCTGTAGCCATTGAACTTATTGTAATTTGACATATTGGAAAGCTACAGCCTTAATTAGATTTTCATCATGCAGTTGCATGATGAAAATTCAGTTTTGTCAAATCCATTAAAATGCATTGAGTAAATTTGGAACATATAAAGGCCAATTATAACACACATTTTACTGAGTGGCTGGGTGGGTTTTTTCCATTATTTTATTTTATTGTTTTTTCAGTTAAAGAACAGCCATGAAGCAAAAAAAAAAAATACAACATTAAATTAATTTAACAGGTTTTTCCATTTTGTTAATTTGGGGCAGATGTGAAGTCTATTTTTTTTTATTTCCGAATAACTTTTGGTTGCACTTGTTATTTGGAGGAACACAATGTAAAC
The DNA here is from genome assembly GCF_902713425.1 of Acipenser ruthenus. Taxonomy (NCBI): domain Eukaryota; kingdom Metazoa; phylum Chordata; class Actinopteri; order Acipenseriformes; family Acipenseridae; genus Acipenser; species Acipenser ruthenus. The sequence continues at coordinate 16,689,065 of NC_081215.1, forward strand.
CAATTTAGGTTAGAAGTACAAGTGTAAGTATGCACAATGCTAATACTTGTGTAAAACCCTCAATGGCAGAATATGTAGTAGTACTAAAAGAACATTATTTGACAGCTGTTTGGTCCATGACTTCAGTTCTAGTCTTTTTCAAAGTCTTCAGCAACGCAATTTCAAGCAACATCAATTGAGAAATGAAGATGTCTGAACAATATGCCCTGTTATTATTATTATTATTATTATTATTATTATTATTATTATTATTATTATTATTATTATTTGTTTATTTAGCAGACACATTTATCCAAGGCAACTTACAGGGACTAGGGTGTGTGAACTATGCATCAGCTGCAGAGTCACTTACAATTACGTCTCACCCGAAAGACGGAGCACAAGGAGGTTGGGTGACTTGTTCAGGGTCACACAATGAGTCAGTGGCTGAGATGGGATTTGAACCGGGGACCTCCTGGTTACAAGCCCTTTTCTTTAACCACTGGACCACACAGCCTTTTACACTGGCCTCAATAACAAGGTTTCACTGTACATACATATAGTTTTCTTTTATTGTAGAAATGCAGGATAGACTCTTAACAGGAATGGGGGATCTTTAAAAAAGTAACCCTTAGAAAAGTTTACCATGGTAAATTTGCATGATAAGTTTCCAGTGATTATACTATGCATTTACCACAGTTTATCTAGTATGCTTTGTCATACCTATCTGTGCTTCACAATGCTTACCCATGCTTTACCACATTTTCACTGTTTTATTATAATGGGAAACTTTTTAAAGGGTATAAATGACAACCCACCAGCTTTATCCATCACTGAGCAATGAAGGGGCTGCTATTTGTGTGCAGCCACACCCCCCCCCCTTTTTTTTTTTTTTATAAACATCTAATTTTAAACAACCATATGCCACAGCTGTGCACATACCCTATCCATTGCCAGGGCGCGCTCATTCCCTCATTTCAATGAAGCTTGGTTGCAAATAATGTTTTTCTTGTATGTGATGCAGAAAATGCCTTTTAATTCCCTTTGATTTATTATTCCTACTAATGTAGTAATGATTATAGGAATCCAAACATGTCTGGGCTCATGGAAAAGCTATTACCAGCCAGGTATTTGGTTACATAGGGGAGCTGGTTTAAGGTCTGGTTACAACTCTGCACTTTTTTTTTTCTTTTAATTAAAAGATGCTGGCCCACCACTTGAATTGGGTTTTATGGCTGCAGAAACAAAGAAAAGTTTTGTAACTTTATACTCTAAAACACATGTCCTTGTTCTATACAGTGATCACAACCATTTTAAGTGAGTTGGAGACTGTAATGCTGATGTAGAGAATTAAGTGATGCCACCTCTTTAGAGGTGTTGTTTATTTCATAATATATAAAATCGCACATTTTTTTACCCTAGTTAAAATGTCTCATTCAAATGCTCCTCCCCACTGCAACCCACTTACCGATCAATAGGACTGAAGATCAAAAAGCAAGCTCAATTCCCACTGTCAAGCCAATTGTATCTTTTCACCCTTCAAACCTGAACAACAGATATTACCAAGCTACTGAACCCTGGAGATGAGGGCCTGTCTGGTTAGTACTATCTCCAGCCCATTGTTCCTCCATCACCCAAAGGAAGGCCAATGCAACGTTCCTCTGTGGTTCTACAGCCAAGACTGGCAACTTGACAAAACTCAGATTCATACCAGCGAGCTGTCAATATTGTGATTCACGTTGTAATACTGGGAAACCTTATTTGAATTCTGTGGGTATTTTGTTTTTTTATTTTCCTGTTTCAATGTTAACTTGTCAATTGAACCCTTCATTAATGCGAACTGTTACAAGTAATTCAAGCTGAAAGGATATATGTCCTTTCTGGCCCTTGGTGGTATACATATCAGAACAGACATGGTCATCTCTGGTCATGAAAGGCCATTCTGCTCCACCAGGTATAAAATGTCTAACTCCTTTAGGAACTGGATGGAGGCTTAATTTGTTCAAATTAACAATTAAGGACAAGGTTTGAACAAAGACCTGGTCAGGAATGGTTGGAATTGCCCATCTCTGTCTTAGGTGTGTGTATTTGGTAAAGCACCTGTTTCTGCAGTGTTTAACTTGCAGTTTGTTTCCTTTCTTTTCTAGCAAGCCCGGAAGCCATACGACGTGCGGGATGTAATTGAGCAGTACTCTCAGGGCCACCTCAACCTCATGGTGCGAATCAAGGAACTGCAGCGAAGGTATTTACAAATGACTGGCCCTCCTGCTAGAGCCCAGCAGGAGGGCTAGCCAGTGGCATAGCCAGGATTTTGTTTCGGGGGGCAGGAGAGATTTTTGCAGAGGGGTAATAATTTATAAAAATGTTTCTGCAAGTACAAATTAACTACACTATAAACTTTTTAGAAACATTCCTAAGCAGTTATCAAACATACAAATTAAATAACTGAAACACTAACCTACCTTACCTGATGTTTAGATCCCCAAGTCCATCCTCCTGTTTTTCATTGCAAACGTGTTGAGTACATATAGGTCTTTTATAACAGCCGCTTAAAGCATGATTCGCAGGCGACTAAAAATCAGGTGTCCTCAGAGCTGGTCAAAAGCAGAGGACGTCAAGTAACCTCCCAGACATGGATTAGGTTTTATCAACAAAAGTCGGTGAATTCAAAATGAAATGCACTGTTGTGGCCAGAGAATGCATTTTTGTGCATGATTCGTAAACAACAAACCAAGTTTTTAAATAACTAATTTCGTTGTAACTTCTTTTCCAAAGGCTACATAACCATTTCATCCCTCGAGTGATAGGTATTTCTATACATATCTTCAAATGCACCGTTAAAAGCATTCAGTCGCCAATTATGTTTTAAGAAAGTTTACAAATGAGAGGAGGCCATTCAGCCCATCTTGCTTGTTTAGTTGTTAGTAGCTTATTGATCCCAGAATCTCATCATGCAGCTTCTTGAGGGATCCCAGGGTGGCAGCTTCAACAACATTACAGGGGAGTTGGTTCCAGACCCTCACAATTCTCTGTGTAAAAAAGTGCCTCCTATTTTCTGTTCTGAATGCCCCTTTATCTAATCTCCATTTGTGACCTCTGGTCCTTGTTTCTTTTTTCAGGTCAAAAAAGTCCCCTGGGTCGACATTGTCTATACCTTTTAGGATTTTGAATGTTTGAATCAGATCGCCGCGTAGTCTTCTTTGTTCAAGACCGAATAGATTCAATTCTTTTCACCCGTTCCCAATTTGGTTATGCCCAATCGTTGTGTTTTACTGAACTGTAGAATCTCAGGACAGATCGTACCAATATTACATTATGGTTTATTGTGAAGGCTGGTTTTGCTTTGAGTCGAATACCCCAGAAATTCTATATCAATTGTAACATAACACTGACATGGTCGATTCGCACAGGAGTAAAAAGACACAGGACACCTGAGTTTTAAATTTTACAGAAGGTGAGAATTATCTGGGATAAAAAGAAATGTTTAATGTTCAGGAGTTCAGCGAGTTGGTTCAGTTCATCTATTTATTTATTTTAGCATTTCTAATATCTATAACCTGGTCGACACACTGTTGCGTTTGATTAATGTCATAACTCTGCTATCTGGCTCGGCACCATTCCCACATATGCTGCACACATGCCAACTGCTGAAGGGTGATAACAGTTTACTGAAAAATAATGTGAGTGTTGGAATGAAAAAGACGGTGCCTAATTTGATGCTGTGATAATTTTTTTTCTTGGGGTTAGATGGCAGTGTGAGTTTATGCACAATTTAATAACATCTCTCTGCCTTAGGAAACGTGTGAATCCTAACCAACACTTTAATGCTAAACATTGTTCCTACCTATTAGTATCTTAATAATGCTCTCTTACTGATGTGCTGTTGATTGTTTTGTTTTCCAGACTTTGTTTTTCTATTGCTTTATGTTTGTTGAAAGTACTTGGTTTTTACACCTCATCTGCTTCCTGTGTCACAGGTATTAAGACCCTACCTGCTCTCCTACATAGTTTCCTAAATGGGCAAAGTAGGCTCAGGTGTGCTCCTGTTACCCATAACACAGGAAGGGAACTGTAAAGTGTTGTGTGAGACAAAAAAAAAAAAAAAAAAAAACTTAATTTGTATCGCAGTGAAATAGAAAATATCAGACAAACATAGTAAGCTATCATTTTAGGGTATTTGTTTGACCTTGCAACTGTACCATTTTAAAATAAAAAGTGTACACACCCTAGGTATAACATTTTAATTACAATGCTGATATCCTTAAAGTGAATACCAAATAACAAAACATGTTTTACAGTGAGACTCGTTAGATAGCACATCAACGGTACTGAGGATACATGGTGACAATAAGGTCAGCTGACTATCAGGAGTTCAGCAATTAAAGGGTTGATATAAAAAATATGCCTGTTTTTCTGTGGAACTAAAATAGTGCACAATACATTGTGTATTACAATCATTAATAACATTGTTATACAGTCCATTACATTGTACATGTACACCACATTGTAATAATTACAAATATAAGAAAGCTGTAAACATACACGTCATTGTTCTATATGCTGTGTCTTGCTACCATCTGAATATGGCATATTGTACAGCAACTTCTGCACATGTAAACTTCCAGTGCTTTTACTGTCTTTCCCAAAGTGATATTAAGTGGGATGGAAATTGGCTTGATGAGTTAAATGTGTGTCATGTGAAAGGGAGTGTGATAATAAGCAAAGTGGTATTATCAGGTGCTTGTCTTCATTGACTCCCATTACATCCTGGTATTTCAATGTGGTGATAATAAGTGGAGGGTGGCATTACCAGGAGAGAGAATAAGAAGCTGAGACAATATAACTGGTCAGTTTGTAAGTGCTAACACTGCATAACATACCAACACAACACACCGTTGTTGTTGTTTGTTTTGTTATCTAGTACTATATAAAAATCCACTATAAGGATAGTGGTGCCGTCATTTAAAATTGAATCCTAGGACAATTCATAATTCGTTTTTTTCAAACAGGTCAAACATCTGGTTAAGTCCCTTGCTTTTTTAATAAATATGGCGCTAGAATGAATGATTAGCATGGTGAAACTACACTGAAGCCATATTCCTTAAGAGTTCTAGATTTTGGAACAGAAGAAAACATATCCACAAGATCAAAGGGCAGCAAAGCGAATGCAAGCCCAGTGGAATATTGTTCGAACCCACAGATCAATCAGAAAAGGGAAGCAGTTGCACTTGGCATGCAGGGCTGGCTTGGCATGCATTTACTACAATGACAGAGCGTGTCTTTTATTCTGTATTAACTTCACAATAGAATCCACCCTTACCAGCACTCAGGGAATGGAGGATATTTATTGACTCTGAAACTGACTTACAATGATGTAATGTATGTATTAATGCAATCTCTACCGCTTTAACACAAGGAATAGTATTACCTAAACAAACAAAGCCAGGCTAGCTGCGTTTAACCGTTTAAGTTTCCACTGTTGGATCTTTGTGTTTTACAGAAGCCATGAGCCCTGTGGTGAGTTTGGTTGCTGAGTCAGTTTGTAAGTGTGGTGTTTGTAACTGTCTACTGTATTATTTTCCTGTAATAATGATCTGTAATAGACCATGTGAAGTCCTGTATTTAAGCAGATTATTTGACTATATTCTTACCCCTCACCACAATTGTCAGTCTCTAAACTGAGCTGCAGACAGTGTTGTGTTCAGGTCAGGATTGAGGTGGAATTACTTCATAGCACTGTGCCACTACCATTAACCATCCACTAGTTAAACATTAATTATGTAAGTGTTCTGTTTTTCTTCTCTACAGACTGGACCAGTCCTTAGGAAAGCCCTCCCTGTTTCAATCTGCCTCAGGTAAACCTATTTTTTAAATGTATTATTATTATTATTATTATTATTATTATTATTATTATTATTATTATTATTATTATTATTATTATTATTATTATTAATAATATTTGTAGTAGGCTGCTTGAAACAAAACTACTATATCAGTAAGTTTAGTATCTGTAAATTATTTCCGCATTAGATTTCCAGGTAATGCCTATAAATCAATACACTAAGCACACACCTGGTTATGAGTTATTTGCACGAAACGTGTAATAACCTTTTTTTATAGCAATAACCATTATGTACCATGATCATAAATTCCCCAAATAAAACAAGACTAATTGCTGTTTCAATCCTTTATTACACCAATTCCCATCATTGTTCTTCTACTTGAATTTCAACACAGCTGTTAAGTGCATTCTTAGTACATGATACTGAAGTGCTGGCGCCTTGTCAATAGCAAGGTACAGACATATATACTATATGAGTGCATACAAATAATACACACTATTTTGGTGAAACATTAAAAATATGGAAAGCAAGAAATTGAAATAAAAATAGACATTAATACATGAATAAATAGATGATGATGATGATGATAATACACTTGAGCATAATTGTTTTCTTGTTAAGATTTTTAAATGATAAAAATATTGAATATTATCAATCTTATTATAATTGTATTAGCTGTGTTATATACAGTATCAATACAAAATCATAGAAATTAGAGGTGGCCAGATGAGGCAGAAATTATAGTTGCACACCCCTAGTGGTCATTTGTAAAACAACCAACCTTCAAAAATACAGCTTTTAGGAGTCTTTTCAGAAGCAGTAGATTGATAGTGGAAATGAGTTAGTAAGCCCGTAAATGAAGCTCTACGGAGACTCTGCAATAGAGAATCATACAGAGCACACACACTGGCTTATTTAAAAGAAATTACAATTCGAGTTTCTTTCAGTATTTCTTAATTCAGCATTTTTTAGTGTTTAATGGTTATGGAAGAACATAAACAAGAAGATTATAAACAGGTAAGAAATATTGAATATTCTGAAATAGTATATTCCTTTAGCCAAAATCTGCTTTCTGGTACTTTTTAATTTAAAACAATTGCTAGCATTAGTAAACTTTCTTTACAGGTAGAGTGTTTGTAAACAAAACCCTAAAGCCCACACATCTCTGGATACAGTCAGGAATGGTGTTATTTTATATTTCCCTTACTATTTTATGGTATTTGCATTCATTTAAGTGGTTCTGGGTTTTGTTGCTCCAGTATTGAATATTTCTGTAAATTTGCCTTTTCCTAGCTTTGAGCTTGTCTGGAGTACCCTAAGAGCCAGGACTAATGGTCTTCCTATTGTACATCTATACTAGAGTTGGAATGTCCCAGGATTTTAATGGACTGAGTTAAGCTATTCAGTCCTGTCATTTAGGATTCTACTGACCAACTCAAATCAAGCTCAAAGCTAGGCAAAGACAGATTTAGATTGTGTGTGTGTGTGTGTGTGTTTTTTAAAAGAACAATTGTTTAAATCATTATGAAGCATGTGCATAAGGCCCCATTGTCTCAAACATGAATTAAGATTGGAATTATGTAAACCAAAATGTCACTTATCAATATATGTTTGTGTAAGGTACCAGACAATTCATGGCATCCCAGGATAAAGGAAAAACAGGAAAGGAAATTCTTCAAGTCAAACGTTCAAAACTGTTATTCAGTGGCTTTCAATAATTTCCTTTGTTGTTGAAATGAATCTCAGTTTGAACAAATCCGTCCCGAACCAGTCTCTGCCGACTTTGGATTCTGTAGCAGTGCCCTGCTCATGAACTCTGGAGCTGTCAAGCAGAGTACTTGCTAACTGTTTCAACTTTGCAACTGTTCATGTTTCCAAAGATCACACCAAATGCATTTCTCGAGGAGGGGGGAGGGGGGAGGGGGGAGGGGGGAGGGGGGGGATGGGCGGTAGATGGTTGGGGGAAAAAAATTGAGAGAGGTGACTGAAGTAGCAATGAAGCACACCAATACTTATCCTTTCATCAATAATAGAAGATGCACAGGTCTAACTAATAATAAAACTGCATGAGTTGATTATTGCTATGGAAACGAACATATATATCCATTAGAAGCTTTTTTTCATTAAAGTATTGAATCCTAATAAATCAGCTGATGGACAATGTTATGCACACTTACTCCATGCACACACACAGACGGAGTGTTCCGGTCAGAAAATGTTGACCCCAAAGCTGATCCACAATTATTAAAATGAATGAGATTTGTGTGTTATTTCTAAATGGCTTTCATGGAAACCCTTCTCAATTTTACAAAACTAGACTCTTTTCCTATTGCATTATTTGAAGTTGCAATGCTAGTCTTGAGTTTACATGGGGATTTTTTTACTTAAGCTAATTGCTAAACATGCTTGTGATTACGGAGAATATTACACAATAATAAAAATAACTTAAACAAAAAAACTTCAAGAGATAATATGAGACCCTGAAGTACAATACTTAGATGTTTGGTTCTAGTGTACTATTTCAAATAAATAAATGCGTTGAGAATTCACCCCCAGGTGTGTGCAGCATGAAATGTTGGGTCTATAAAAAAAAACCTCATTTTTGTTCTTTCTTTTGTCCAGAAAAAAGTAAAGACAGAGGAACGAATACAATTGGATCACGCTTAAACCGGGTGGAAGATAAGGTAGGACCCGAGTTCCTGGAAAGGGGTGTCTGTATCGATGCTTCATGTTGTATCTTGTGTGCTTTCTGGGGTGGAGCTGGGCTGATCTTGCAGCTAAAAGGAGATTCCTCCAAAACATTGTTCCTTACTGGACTAGTTGGGTCTAGTTTGCTATATTCTGCTATTTTTTAATTTAGACAATGACAGAGGTAGAAGTGATCTATAAAATGTAGAAAACCACAGCATATCCCTCATTATCGGAGGAAAGATTTACCTTCTTAGGCCCTCGATTTTAAAATCAAGTCCCCAGGCTCTTTGTGTTGGCAGACAGCTTGTCTCTATGTTGTTTGGAGAATCTGATTTGATTTATAACTGAAAGGAGGTGAAACTGAAAAGCACTTCGCTTTTTTGCTTTGTTTTTTTTTCAAAAAGGGAATGTCATGCAATGCACAGTACACCCTGCGGACTCTCTGACTAGCTGGCACCACTTGTTTTCTAGCAAATCAGTGTCACATGTACAGGAGATGAAGGTCATTAAAATCTGTGCTGCTCTTCAGTTTTACAGTATAATATACTTCATGATACTGTAGGAGACTAAGGGATTTATAGTGGGGGGGGGGGGGTTATGATTATATCAAGCAATAAACTCGTTTTTAGTTCCTCGTCATGAGCAGTGATAAGGTTTGTGAACTGTTTTCCAGCAGCTGATCAATCTCTGATTCAACCCATTTAAGGAAATAATTCATTATAGAGGCTATTCTCTTTGTTCACCATCAGTGGCAGATCTTAATTCTGCCACCCTAAAATGTGTGAACCTGGTTTTTCATTTTGTTGGTGTGTGTAGTGCTAATGCTAATACATTGTCAATCAGTATTAATACAAGATTAAAGAGCAGCATCACTTATATCTGCTACTGTTTAGATCTTTAAAATACACCCCAAAGCAATCACCGCCTTAATGATACTTAAGGACTCCTATAAGGAGTCAGTTGAAATTTGTAATTCAGCATTATTGTTGGTGCTTTTTCAACAGCTCATAACTCATAAAGTGCTTAATATACATAGTTAATATTTTCAGTGTTGTGCAAAATGTAATGGTACTTTTGTTTTGACCTGTGACCAAATATGGCTGCCATACTGTGGTCATGTGAGTTTTTGGTTTCTGGTTTTCTTGGCTAAGTTCTCTTTGTGTGTTTGCGCAATGCTTTTGGGACTCGTCTTTTTTAACAGGAGAACACCTCGGTCGTTTTATTTGTCGCTGGTGCACTAGGTAGAACAGTGAGTGACCGTTGGCAGCAAACATTTTTGATACAGAAATGCCCCACACTAATAACTGAAGGACAGTGTTTTAGCACAGGTCATAAGTATCAGAATCAAGGAAAACATGGAGGAACCGTTCTGTCTGTTCATATGTGTCACAAAGACGGCCGGAGTGGGTGGCGTCAGACCAGAAGCAGGAAATAAACAGACAGAGAGGTGTGGTTTGGTGAAGCTGAGCGAATGCTTTCGCTCAGCATTTAATAAACAGAACAGAAAGTAAAAGGTTTGAACAGACAAAACACAGGGCACGGCACTTGAGGCCAAAATAAATAGACGAACAAAACGGACTAGACAGACAAACAAACACGGTGAGCAGATTTCAATACTATTATTTTAACAATTACTACCTCCGTCTCCAATCCCGTTCTCCACTCACCGAACACCCAACCCCGAGTGAATGCTACGTGTCTCTATATATACTGTTGTGCTGGGATTCAATTACTAATTAATTATTCACTTGAATCCCAGCACGTGAATTAATTCTGTGCAACCCCGTGCTCACATATTACATTTAACCAGCACGTGAAGTGATTTGTGCCCTCCTCGTGCCTAAATACAAATCTACCTTTTTAAATCACACGTGAAACACAGACCCGTTTATATCCCGTGTACCAATCTATACACCAACATTAACACACGCACGCAACATACAACACATAATATGCACACAGGGGCGGGGCACATTGCCACAATATGTCATTTACCAGAAATGAATCATTTGAAAGAAAGATAAGGAAATGAAACTAAGATATTGCTTGTGATTAGAAAGAGGCAGTTTTGTGGACTTTCCATTCAAACAACCCAGCAGGAATTTAAGATTCATTTTTACACTGTTAATGACTAGACTATGACTATTTATACCAGTACTGGGACATTTCTAGATATTTTTTTTCTGTATGCTTCTCTGTTTTGCTGTGTTTTTTATGTTGGAGAATGCAATATGAAACAAACAGTAATCAGGGAAAACCTATTTCTTAATCATTGCTGGTAATGTTTTAAAAATATTAGTGAAGGACTGAAGGCCTAAATCCCTCGATGCCAATATGTCACTTCAAGGTTGTACATGCTGGGTGAAGCCAGTTAGAGCTAACCTATTGATACATGTCGTTTTAAGTGATATTTAGTATATTTCCCTTTCTAGAAGTGACAATTTTGCTGTACAAATGATTTGTTCAGTGTCTGTGTAGTGTCAAATAAGTCACAGGAAATGGAACTGAGGGTGTGTCAAATTTGCTGTCACTTGTCACCGTGATCAATAAGTCCCTTCATCAAATCACACTAACACAACATTTTCAATACATACCCTGATTTTACTAATTCATCCCAAGATAACCTTATAAAACTTTACCACATAAAACTGTTTGCCATATTTATTAATATGATTTATTACACCGCTCTGGGCTTAACCAGTGCTTACCTGTACAGGGATGGAAAGGTTTTACTCCGAGCTTAATTACACAGAGCACAGGCAACAAGCTCAGCTGTGTCTTGATAAACCCATAGTCTTATTTCCATCCCTGCTATGTTTAACCACGTTTTCACTGTACTTTAGTACACCTTGGTAAACATTCATAAGGCTACAACAACTACAAGTAAAAAAAAAAAAGATATGAAGTTTTAAATTCAAGATTTTTCAGTTCATCTAGAATTGTCTAACTTGCATAAGGATTGCAGTATTATTATTTATCACAAGTCTATGGTAGGTACCACAGTAAAAATACAATATTTTTAAAAAGCTAGACATTGCTGGCAAAGCACACAATTAAATAAATGTAATAAATGGCACAGGTGAATTTTGAAGGAATCATAAAAATTTTTGCATAGGTTTTTGTAGAAGAGTACGTAAATTATATTTTCTCTTGAATTTGGTACCGTTACACTGAATGCAATCTGGTTAGCACATGTCAGGCTTGAGTGGCAAGATGTTGGTGATATTTGTTAACAAGGTGAGAAGTAATTAATAAAGAAAAGTACATACTGTACAATGGGTGGGATTTGACATCTGGTACAGAAAATTGTGAAATATTAGAGATAAATTAGCATTTGGGTTTCTTCTTGTTGTATTAATTGTAATAATGCATTATTTATAAATTTAAAGTTACTGCATTTTGTGCATCTAATGTGCATATAAAGGCTTGTTTTTGTGAGTCTACGTCCACCAGCTTAAGACTATTTGCAAGTTGTTTCCATTTAAGCCTGCTTTTGTCAGACATGAATGTGAAAACTCTATATCCCTGAAAATAATACAGCAAGGAAACTACAATATGGGGGAGTAGAGTATGATGGACTAATCGACAAACCTTAATCATTTTCTGATTTGGCATGTAATGATCCAAGAACCTGATAGTTTTAGCTACGTTCTGACATTGTGTTGATTAATTTGTTATTTTATTTTCCCAATATTGGACCTTGTTTTGATGCATTTTTTGATGCAAACGCTTCTCAAGTGATGTAGGCCATGGCTAATTACCAAAGCCTACGTGTAAACAGTTGTGACCTGGTTAATTATGAAACCAATCAAATACCTCAGACAGGAACGATTACCACTACAGCGTTGAGTGAAACTGGACAAAGGTTAACCTGGGACAGCCCTCAGCTAAACATTGAGACTTCATCGTGCTATAAGGCAGCAGAGGAAATTACAGTGATTTAATCTGCTAGCTGCTGTTGTAACTCTAACCAGGGGTGAATACCATCAGCTTTTGTACCAGTAATTACAGTTGGCTGTGGAAATGAAAATGACAAATCAAAATAGTGGTATATCCCATTTGTTTAATTCTGAGGTAGCATGAAACTAAATCTGACATGTTCTCACAGACTTTCTAAAGCATACTGGCTCGTGAAATCCCAGTTTGCAGTTTGTGTGGAGGTCAGTTGTGAACAACTATAGACATGGTCAGTCTTGGCAAAGTAAAATGTATAATTAAGTTTTGAGAACAAATTAAATACATTTTAAAGATCAACTTTATTCTGGCTAATGTAAATCAACACATGCCCCTTAGTTACGCAATGCCCACAGTGCATGCATCTTCTAAAGATAATTATTGCCAAACAATCTTAGACAGGCATGTACCATTCTTTTCAGTAAATGTATTATAGGGCTTGAGTTGTTAACACAATATGTATGAAAGGATTCTTCTGTAACTAAAGACACCCCAGGGTCTAGTGGGAAGGTGTGAAGATCTCCTAATGGTCCTATTAAGAGAGACAATTAGTCTTGTGCTAGTTTTGCACACTATCGCTAGTACTTCAAGTAGAGAAAGAGAATGTACTTCAAGTCTTTGCCAACAATATTTATTACATTTCTTTTAGTATTACTATACACAAAGAGTGCTTTATGACTCATTAAAAAAAACCTGTTAAGTAGCAGTTTGGGCCGTTTACAGGTTTGCCTTTGAGCCTCCATTGCAACTTCCAAAAAACCTCTGTGGCTACCAGTCTCTTGACCCTTCAGTGAAGTTGATCTTAAAAATCCCAAACAATCACATTGTGTCAGTAACTCCTGCCTCTGAGTTAAAAGCAGATTGAATAGTAAATCAGTATCATACCTATGATAACACTAATTCAATTGGCATGTCTAAGTGTTACTCAAATAAACCTGTAGTAAAAATTGCTCCATTTTGGGAAATTAGAAGTGCCAGCAATTTGGAAAATAATTCAGACTTTTGAAAACAGTTAAGTGTTCTAGGTCAAACTGAAAAACTGAATACAACTCAATATTTGAGCAAAGCTACTTGCTCTTTAAATTGTAAAACTGGTGGCTCAGACTTGCTAAGTAATACTAGTCTAAAATTCCACCCCGTTGTTTCTAAGAAGCATCTCATTTGATTCAGCACTCAGGGCAAGCTGTTCATAAAGAAATGCAGTGCTATACAGCTGGTACTGTAATAAGCAAGATTCAGTGCACTTGAACAACCACCTCTTTCCAAGTCTCCCCTCCTTTGATTTTCTGCCGGTTGTTAATTCAGTGAAGTTGAAAGAGCAGGGTGTAGCCTTTAGCTGTGCACACTGTGTTTCTGTGTCCATTCCAACACTTCCTGTCTGGCTTGAAGCTGTGTGATCTTGGTGTTTAGTGACCCGATTCTTGTGATAACTGAGCGCTACAGGAGGGGCCTCCCGGATGCAGCTGTGTAATAGCAGCTTGTTTTGAGAGTATGTATTCCTTGTAAAAGTGATCAAGAAGCTATTACCTGAAATTGGTTCAGCCCATATGTCCAGTGTATTAAAGTAAGTAGCTTTGTCCTTTTTGTAATAGCTTTTTTCACATTTCCCTTTCTTTTTTAGGGCGTTTGCTATCATTCTGAGTTCTGAGTTTTGTTGGTCCAATATTAAGTTATCGTTTTCCATGATTTACCAGCTTTGAGCTGGTTTTGCACTTGTCTTCATCCTGTGCACTTGGACTAAACAGACTTCCTCATTCTTTACAAATCATGTGACTGTGTGGCTTTTCAACTCTACTCATATAGAGACAGAGAGAGTTGGTCCCAGTTTATGGGTTTCTGCAGACAAGCTCAAAGCAAGTTCAAATCCACATAGGATTTAGAGAAAAATAATGAGAACTCTCAACATTGGAGCAACAAAACCTAGAGCCACTCAAAATGATACAATTACTGCATCCATCTCATCATTATTATTATTATTATTATTATTATTATTATTATTATTATTATCTGCTGACCCCATATGTCCCTGGTTTTTCCCTGAGATCAGAAAATGCTAATCTTCTGACAGTCCCTCAAATTAGTTTGAACTCTGTCGGAGGCAGGGCATTTAGTTATAATGCCCCTTGTCTTTGGAACTTGTTCCTGATTCATATCAGGAATGCTAGCACAACTTAATTTTTTTAAATCCTGTTTGAAAACGTATTTGTTTGGGCCTGTTTATTTGTAGCTGGATTATATATAAAACACAGGCAAGTGCCTCAGTAATTTTTCATGGCTGGCAACAGCTCTGATTTAACATTCCAAAAATGTTTTTATTCACCGATATGTAAATTACGAATTTCAGTAATGAGAGGAATATTCTGTATAAAACAGACGATACTACGTTCGGTATGATTGTTTTGTAAATCGCATATCACTGCCTCACATAAGCTTTGACAGAAAGAGACACTTACTGCAAGAAGGATTTTTTTTCAGCACAAGCTTCCCAGCCCCTCTATTACCAGGGGAAGCCAGGAAGCAATCAGCGCACAAACAAACTAGTCCTCTGAGTCATGTGTAAGGGTGTTTATCTTTAAAGTCTGGGTCAAAATCTTTTTTATTGTTGCTGTATTGGAGGACTATTAAGAAATAGTATGCCTGCAAAAGTATTTTGTTCAGCAGAATATAGAGGATACTCCATAAATCTTCATGGAATTTTATAGCTATTCAACGAATGATGATGGACAAATAACCTGCAAGCCCACAAAGGTTTTTTATAAATAATGTGCAGTGGTATTTTTTTCTACCGTGGTACAGCGGAAGAAGTAATGTTTTATTTTGGCAGCGGATTATTTGGCCCCCTGATATTTGTATTCAGTGTTGCCTGTCTGGACTAGGAGGCTGTGACTGAAACATGTTTACGTTTCATGTTTGTTTGGGTAAACATAACGGAAGTAGAGATTTCCCGGAGTCTGGAACTACTTCCTTTTTTCAATTTGTATAATAAAGATCAACCCTTAAGTTTTAATACATGATGTTATTGGAGCTGGCTAGACTGTGCTCCAGATATACAGCTGCAAGGGAATTGGTTACAATAATACATTAGATTTGTTTTTGCCTTTCCAGTTCCAAAAAAATAAATACATAATTAAAAACAACTTATAATCTCACAACATGTTAACTGCACAGTGTTACAACTTTTATGTTGTCCCTCGTCATTGGCACATAAAGTGCCAGTACTTGTTAACCACAGTAAATGTGCACGGCCATTTTTCCCATGCTTGTCCCATGGCTATACTATTATTTTACTATAACAATGGTTTGACATGGTTTTTAATATGCATTAACTTTCATATAAAGACGCTTTGTCAGAAGCACTGTAGTAGTGTCTTCAAATGATTCACTTTATTATATTTCAGATTATTGAGTCGTGCCATGTATTCAATTATATAAAAAAATCATGATGCTAAAATGTTAACTAAAACCATAAATGCTTAAGCCCACAGAAGTATGGTTGAACACAAATGCATAGTGTAAGAAAACTGCAAAACTACTGTGGTAAAAATGTTATTAGGGAAATGTCTCCCTGCTTCAGTATTAATGGGTCAATAGTCAATCCACATAGATCCTGTTGTGAGTGGTTTCTAGGTGAGGCCTTCTAATAGACGCAGCATTGAAAAGATACCCACGTTTATTCCTGTGTGGGTAGCCAGTTGGCATGGCTTGTGAAATTTAAACATACATTTTAATATCCGTTTCAAAGAGGTTTTTTTCTGCCAGGAAGAGGCACAGACCTAACACCCACACTTGATGGAGTCGGTAACTGCCATATTAGACAGGGATGGGCTTATAGGCCTGCAATATTGCACTGCTTCACTGTTATAGGACATGTAAATATTTACACAGGATGCCTTTCATTGCCGTTATGTTTTGGGCGGGTCTATAAACTCTCCAATTAGCAAACCCGTTCATATGAAAACTGGGAAGCTTCTTCTCATTAACAGGGATTATTTGAAATTCTCCTCTGAAGCAGAACAAATAAATAAGAATGTGGGTGGATTATGCAGGCAAGCTTTATTTCAGCCTTTACGTCCTGTTTAAAGGGTATTGAATTATAATTTCTGACAGGATATATTTGTAGATTGTAGGGCAGTGGTACTGAATTCGATTTAGACCTCCTTCAGGACTTGCACACAGTAACAAATGAGGGCTGTATATTTTTTTTCTTATGTAGTCATTAATTATTAGTTCAAGAATAATTTGTCCATGCACTTAATGCAGGAAAACGAATTATGCTTTTGCAAATTGACTGCAATCAAATGACATTTAGGAAAATACTATTGTTTTTTTGTTTTTTAATGAAAAAATAGTTAACAAGACTTAAAGAATTTGACTAAAAATGTATTTAGGAACTATATTACTTTAGGTATAGGTCGACAACTGTTATTTATGTTTTGGTTCTTACTTCAGTCTATTTAAGAAACATAATATATAGAAGCAAATAAAAAAAAGTAAGTTATTTTTTTACAACAATTGGTAATTTTAAAATACATTAATGATTACATCAGTAACTGCAATTTAGAAAACATGCTGATTCCACAAACATCCTGTGAACAAACTGTCCATAGAGAAAAAGCTGCTATTTCTAAGGGAAGCATCTGGTAATTGCAGCTGTGCTGAAGAGAGCCAGAGGGTGAACTACCTTCATCCCTATCTACACACCGAAACTGTGCCTCCTATTGTACCCCCTCAACCACAATGACACAGCCACCATTGCAGTGATTTTAAATACATTCCATAATCAGTCATCAGAAACTAAAAAGAATGTGCTTTCACAAGTGTTTTTTTTTTTATCTAAAGTTTTGTGTTATCAATGCCTCCCAGCCACGTTATCTCTCAGAAGACCTTGGTGTCTATTTGGCTATATTTACTCCCTATTTTTAGAATTGTATCTTCTTGTTCTGTTATCCTACAGACAGACAGAACTGTGACTGGCAAAAGTAACTACATGGAGCCAGATATGAAGTGGATGTGGCTCCAATGGTTCCTTTTTAGACACCTAGGCGCCATGAACTAAAAGTGTATCTCCATCGCAATGCCCTCTTCAGGCACATAGTTTTACCAAGTGTTCAGATTTGAAGGAGGCTCCTGGACAATCCACACAATCCACACACAATACATGCCTTTTCCCCTTGAGGAAACCCATTCCATGGGTCTTGGCATAACTTATGGTATGTTATAGTCTCTGTGGATAAATATCTAACCTGATCATCCCTGCAGCACTATAAAGTTGTGGGAGCAGCACGATTGCAAAACCAGAAATGCACAAAAGGTAAAGATAGCAGGGGTCATCATAGTGAGTGCAGGTCGAGCAAGTACCTCAGTAGCAAGGACAGTCAAGGTGGTAGCCTGCTCCAAGACAATGGCCATCAGTGTGTGTCAATGGCAACATGAGGAAGAGTGGTCGCCAAGAGATACAGCAGTGACAAACATAGACAGATAGAGAGGCTTGTCAAGTCTGAAATGTTAATTAATGAATGTATCCCTTCCGGCACCTTGTGGAGTTATGCCATGTCAATGCTGTGATCACATTAGGTACAAGTGTCCAGGCAGTGTACATTCTCATCCCATACTAAATGTGACAAGTGGTTCTATCTAATAAATACAATCCATACATCTAACCTGTTATGCACGTCTATTACTAGTTAAAAAAAAAGAACAGTAGAGAAATATCTTTCTTTACATTAATTGGCTAAAATGGAATTATGAAGTATTATTTTCTATTGAATTCCAATGGAGTATTTGTCCATTAATGAATAATTCCCCAACTGTTCATATGAACAGACTCATCCTTTCCAATCTTTACTTCTACTTATTGTAAATTGCTCCCCTCTTATTGTGAACTGCTAAGTATTTAAACCTGGCTTCATGATTCCTAATAGGCCCTCTTCAGAAAAAGCAGCTTAATTTTCTATACTCTCACAGTCTGAGGCCACTGTACTATTTCATGGAAAATGGCAATTACTCTGAACAGACAGTTACAGTTACAGTTCGTGTCATGGTTTGCTGGGAATCATACAGAATACCTGTAAACAGTAATTACATTCAGCTGAGTGGTTCGGATAGTGTCGTAAAATTTAAATG
This sequence comes from Acipenser ruthenus, assembly GCF_902713425.1. Classification (NCBI taxonomy): domain Eukaryota; kingdom Metazoa; phylum Chordata; class Actinopteri; order Acipenseriformes; family Acipenseridae; genus Acipenser; species Acipenser ruthenus. The sequence goes on from NC_081215.1 coordinate 16,707,655, forward strand.
TGACTGAAGGTCGAAACCCAGTGACTCGATTTACAGTTCTGTTTTTGTTTTTCTCTTTAGCTATCCACTCTGGTTTATATTATATACTTATAATTTCATGGTTTAGTGGTTAATTTGGTAAGTCATCTTTTGTAAGTGTATGGTTTCAAATTGAGCTGGCAGGAAGATATGGGCACAATTTGATTTGCTTTTTAGCTGTGTGGGGGGGGGGGGGGTAATAGTTTTTGTGGAAATCAAATTGACGTCTATTAACCAAATTAAAATAAATACTGCTAATGTGAATTTGCTCAATTGTCTTAATACATAAGAACATTGGAAAACTAAAGGTGGCCCATCAATGCTCACCTGGTGCCTAACAGCTAGTTCATCTCAGAAACGCTTTAGTTGATTCTTGAAGAATGCCAATGAATCAGTAGCAACAACATAGCTTGGCAGCCAGTTCCATACCCCCACCACCCTCTGTGAAACACTGCCTCCTACCCTCTGTTCTGAATCCACTGAGTCCACTGGTCCTGGTCTCTAAAGCCAGGTGTCCATCAGTGCCATGAAACCAGTCTGTAAAAACTCTTCTCATCTTATCCTAGTGTGGGCGGTTTCATCTGTAGTGTATAATCTAATCTGGACTCGGACATTTACACAAAACATCAACTGAATGGATTAGGTTTTTGCATCATTTATATTTATTCACAGCCCTAATGTTCTGCCTACATATTTTTTTTCTGCAGTCCAAAATTTAAAACAAAGCTGTTTTATCATGCTCTAAACCAATAAAACAGCAGGAGCAATTAAATGCACTTTCTTTAAATACACTAATCTAAAAATACCTGGAACATTGTTTAGGCAAATATTTGACCTATAACAGCTACACACATGGGGCACTGGAACTAGGGGTGCTGGGGGTGCGACAGCATCCTTGGCTTCGCATGGCTTCCATCATATACAGGGGTTACAGTTTTGTTCAATGGCTTTCAACACCCCCACTATAAAAATTGTTCCAGCGCCTCTGGCTACACAGCATCATCAATAGATCTTCTGCACCATTTTTTGTACACCATTTTGGATGAAATTGAGTTTGACTTCTTCATATTTCAGACAGGCAGCTACAGTGCTTGTGTTAGAAAGGCAACAAAGCTGGGAGACACAACAGATTAAATAGTCTTTTGAGTTCTTGGTACTTTACAAGTCCACATGTAGGACTGTGCTAATGAACAGTTACAGGAACATTTAGAAGTAAAGAGCTGTTTCTGTTTTAATTTAGTGTTGCCAATCATAGCTTGGGTATGGCTTAAGAACTATGGCTGTTTGTAAAGCAGTAGTTGTTGAAACCCATTAATCTTGTGGTTTTTCTTCCTTTAAAAGTGTTGCTTGTGAAGGCTCCTCGAGTCTTGCTGTGACGCGTGGGCTGGTGTGACGCAGACAGATAATTCCAGAGCTGCCTACGCTGCAGCTGGCAGACAGGGAGAAGCTGGTGCCAGTCGGGGGTAGAGTCCTCTCTAAATGATCCTCTAAGCGCTTATTACCTTCATTACTTACATTTATAATAGGCAATGAGCTTTTTATGACAAAGCTAAAACCCTGCTGGAGCACCACGTACCTCCCAGGAAGGCGAGTGTGCAAACAGTGACTAATTCTACAGCGACTCTTGTGGAATATACATGAAGAGGTTATCCCAGTTATTAACATTTGAAAAAATGACCTTCAATAATCACTGTGGAGAAAAAAAAAAAGAGACAGAGTGATTTTATGACCCCTTATTAACCAAAGACAAATAATATGTATTGGAGGGTGGTCTGCAAAATAGCAGGTTTATAGTTTAGTGTACTTACTTTGTGTCTGCCAAACAGTTTATTTCTCATACGTGTATGTTTTATTGTTTGATCAATTGAAGAGACCACACTGTATTTTAGATCATTAAAACATACCCCGGTGTTATATCTTCAACACACTTTTTAGGCTGAATTTCAAAATTCAGTAGTAACAGACACCATACAGATTATCTCATTGTACAGTAAGTAGAACCCTACACACAATGCATTTACAACATAAATCACACAAAGATTGGAATAAGAAATTGCTATTAAATATAAAGGAGTGGGGGGGGGGGGTGTAAGTAAACAACAAAGTGTAAACATACACACAGTACCTTACTCCAAGAAAACAAGGTTAAAGGTGTTTGTAAACCATTACAAAATAACTCATTTGATCTGTTGGAAATGTATGTTACAGTGAGCAGAATATACCGAAGCTGTGGAATCACCAGTAATTAATGACAATGTGGGTGCATTGTTTTTCCCCCAAATGCATTCTAGGAACAATAAAGATTATTTTATGATAACTCTAGTCTAATACATAAAAGCTTTTATGTTCAAAGGATAAATATATAATTTTATTCATGTTTTATACATGTTTTAATATTATATTCTTGTTCAATCCTGATTGGTGATTTTTATTTTATTTTATTTAGTTATTTGTTTAACAAATGTACATTTTACAATGACAATATTTCCAGGGGGCCATGATAAATTCTGCCTGACTAGCGGTTGGCTACTGTAGGGACCCTAATGCGATTACTGAGGAGATTACTGCTCATTTTAAATGACCATTCTAATCTGATTGGATCAGACTAGCGTCTTGCCTTCCATTTCCTCACACAGCAACCCCTTTGTTTATTCATTAGCCTGGCAGAAGCTGCCATTTTACATGTTTTTATTCCTCAGCGGCTTCAAACTGATTGTGTTGATGCAAGTTGATACAAGGGGAAAAAAAAAAAAAACTACTTACAATTTCTTAAAATAATGAATCGAATCAATTACAAATTGAAGGAATTTGTCAGTTCTGCACCTACTGTGTTTCTTAGTCATTTAAAGTCATGCAAAGTCATTTTTAAATGCTTTGTGATTTATTGTTTTGTGATAATGTGATTTATTGCTTTGTGATAATGTTTACTACACAGTGCTTTGACAGTTTCCCCATGCTTTCCCCATAGTTATACCATACATTTACCATAGTTTACCATGTTTTTTAAAATATTTACCATACCATATTTACCTGTGATTGATCATGCTTTTACTATGCTTTATTATATTTTGCTTTTCTATGAGAATTTTTTATACAGGAATGTAAGCCATTCCAAGCTCTTTGGGGGTGATTTTATGGATGGATTACCGGATATATTTTCCCAGCTCTTTCACATTTTCTATACTATCAATTATATTTTGTTTATGACACTGTCCTGGCAACATGATGCATGTCCCTGTCACAATATAATGGGAGTCAGTGGGGGCAAGCTTATTTTTACACTCAGGTTAAAATCACTCACATTGAGCTCTGCTTACATAAATAAATAAAAATGCAAGAGTATAAAGTTGCCACGTGTACGTTGCTGTACAGTATTGAGCCTTCAAAATACTGTACTATACAGTAGCACAATACACAGAACACTGCAATGTGTTTGTTTTCAAGTTTTGAATTAGTACACTGGGTACAGCGTAACTGACTGTTGTGACAGGGCAGTGACCCTGCAACTTAAAATGTTTGTTTTGTAATACTGGCGGGGACGGGGTTAAAATTCCCCTGCCAGCATAATTGTTTCCTAATGTTAATTATCACCTGCACCTGGCCATGATTCTAAATTAGAGCCAGGTGCAGAGTATTTAAGGAGAGCAGGTAGTCTCTTCTGGGTGTCTCCTGTGTGAAGAGCCCCAATGTGTGTGTGTGTGTGTGTGTGTGTGTGTGTGTGTGTGTGTGTGTGTGTGTGTGTGTGTGTGTGTGTGTGTGTGTGTGTGTGTGCGTGCGTGCGTGCGTGCGTGCGCGCGCGCGCGCGTGCGTGTGTGTGTGTGTGTGTTATCCATGCGTATTAAAATAAAAAAAAGAAATAAAAGCACAATCGCGCATTTCGAACCAAGATTCTGTGTGTGTTGGTCAATCACCCGTGCTGAAAAGAACCCAAAGTGTGCGGAGCAGCACACGTCCTTTACACTGTATATTGAAAATTTGTTGTATTAATGAACAACAGTCAATGCAATATCTAGTACTATATTTACATTTCACAGCTAAACAAGGGATATTTGTTGATTCAACACTTCTGTGTTTCAACGATTATTTTGCCAGGTTAAGTGAGCTGTGCTTATTGTCAGTGATATTTCTAGGGTTGGACTCTTCATGGTATTTTTTATTTAACCCCATTGGTTGAGCTGTAATGGAGGGGTTTATTCCAGTCTGTTTATTCCAGTCTGCTTGCAACTCATCTCATGTTAATTTTTATATGGGAATGTAAGACCTGTCAAGCTCATTGGGGATGATTTTAAGGAATGACTACATTTTATCAGCTGTTTCATATTTTCTTTACCATCAATTATATTTTGTTCATGGCTTGGCTTGAGTGATAAGCTAAAATAAACCGGGATGGCCCTCAATCAAGCAATAATCAAAGTACACTTTAGAGTTTGCAGAGTATTAGCTGTGACTGGTTTATCTTTGCATGTGAGCGCTTATATAATCTCTATCCAAGATACCATAATAAAATCCTTCTTGCAATAAAAAATGGACATGTAAAGAAATGTTTGTTCTTTACTTGACAAGATTTTTTATATGACTTTTTTTCCAATGTTATATATATATAGATAGATAGATATACAGACGTGCTCAAATTTGTTGGTACCCTTACAGCTCATTGAAATAATGCTTCATTCCTCCTGAAAAGTGATGAAATTAAAAGCTATTTTATCATGTATACTTGCATGCCTTTGGTATGTCATAGAATAAAGCAAAGAAGCTGTGAAAAGAGATGAATTATTGCTTATTCTACAAAGATATTCTAAAATGGCCTGGACACATTTGTTGGTACCCCTTAGAAAAGATAATAAATAATTGGATTATAGTGATATTTCAAACTAATTAGTTTCTTTAATTAGTATCACACATGTCTCCAATCTTGTAATCAGTCATTCAGCCTATTCAAGTGGAGAAAAGTAGTCACTGTGCTGTTTGGTATCATTGAGTTCACCACACTGAACATGGACCAGAGAAAGCAAAGGAGAGAGTTGTCTGAGGAGATCAGAAAGAAAATAATAGACAAGCATGGTAAAGGTAAAGGCTACAAGACCATCTCCAAGCAGCTTGATGTTCCTGTGACAACAGTTGCAAATATTATTAAGAAGTTTAAGGTCCATGGAACTGTAGCCAACCTCCCTGGGCGCGGCCGCAAGAGGAAAATCGACCCCAGATTGAACAGAAGGATAGTGCGAATGGTAGAAAAAGAACCAAGGATAACTGCCAAAGAGATACAAGCTGAACTCCAAGGTGAAGGTACGTCAGTTTCTGATCGCACCATCCGTCGCTTTTTGAGCGAAAGTGGGCTCCATGGAAGAAGACCCAGGAGGACTCCACTTTTGAAAGAAAAACATAAAAAAGCCAGACTGGAATTTGCTAAAATGCATATTGATAAGCCACAATCCTTCTGGGAGAATGTCCTTTGGACAGATGAGTCAAAACTGGAGCTTTTTGGCAAGTCACATCAGCTCTATGTTCACAGACGAAAAATGAAGCTTTCAAAGAAAAGAACACCATACCTACAGTGAAACATGGAGGAGGCTCGGTTATGTTTTGGGGCTGCTTTGCTGCGCCTGGCACAGAGTGCCTTGAATCTGTGCAGGGCACAATGAAATCTCAAGACTATCAAGGCATTCTGGAGCGAAACGTACTGCCCAGTGTCAGAAAGCTCTGTCTCAGTCGCAGGTCATGGGTCCTCCAACAGGATAATGACCCAAAACACACAGCTAAAAGCACCCAAGAATGGATAAGAACAAAACATTGGACTATTCTGAAGTGGCCTTCTATGAGTCCTGATCTGAATCCTATCGAACATCTATGGAAAGAGCTGAAACGTGCAGTCTGGAGAAGGCACCCATCAAACCTGAGACAGCTGGAGCAGTTTGCTCAGGAAGAGTGGGCCAAACTACCTGTTAACAGGTGCAGAAGTCTCATTGAGAGCTACAGAAAATGTTTGATTGCAGTGATTGCCTCTAAAGGTTGTGCAACAAAATATTAGGTTAGCCGTCCCATCATTTTTGTCCATGCCATTTTCATTTGTTTTCTTATTTACAATAATATGTTGAATAAAAAATCAAAAGCAAAGTCTGATTTCTATTAAATATGGAATAAACAATGGTGGATGCCAATTACTTTTGTCAGTTTCAAGTTATTTCAGAGAAAATTGTGCATTCTTCGTTTTTTGTGGAGGGGTACCAACAAATTTGAGCACGTCTGTATATAGTAGACTGCATCATTAAGACAATATTTGTGTGTTGTTTTTTTTAAGAAATATTTAAAAAATATGTATTGATATTGTGTGTTTGCAAAGTAATTACCACTTACTGAATTTGTAGTACAGAGGGAATTGCACCTCTTTTAAAATATATAATAAAATATTATTACAAATATTTCTGTGCTTTACTTGATTTAAAATTGTTAGTTTAACATACTATTGTAAAGATGTCTCTCTTTTTGGACTTGATATTTTAAAGTTTATAAACCAGGCCCATATAAAGTGTCTAATTGGCTCCAGTTTCTGAGTGCATTTAATAGTTTGTTTTATTAAAGACACACACCCCTAAAAAGTCATAATACTGTAAATGAACAGTACATCTAAAATATACAGTATATGAAAAATCCTAATACTAAAACCATATTTGTCCCCATTAGCATGACCAAGCCATATGTAACACTTTCTGAGTTTCTCAAATCAATACTGCTTTTGATTTTGTTGGCCGAAAATGTGAGATGAGTGAAGCTTACTTAAGTGTCTTTCATAATGGGTGCCTTCAATAGCTGCCACAAAGAGTTGCTCAGAATTTGACAAAGGTTTGAAACAAAATAGTCAATTTTTATAGTTTGCAACCCAAACCCCTAAACTCACCCAGGTCTTGCACTTGTGATTTCCTGTTGACCTACTCCATATAGCCACCAGATAATGGCATAAAGATACATAGAGACAGATAGCCATGTGGGAAAACTGCTTGAAAATGCCATTTAAATAGAATAGGCTAGATCCTGTTTACAGCAATTTGGTATAATAGCTACAGTTGGAAACTGTGACAGATAAAGTAAGTACTTTACCAGGACTACATGCACATTATCACTGCTAGCTCTCTAGCGACGTTCTTAACCATCTGGAACGCCATGTCAAATAGTGAGCGAGATAACCCTATATCAAGCTTTAATCAACAATACACTTTAGTCTTCCTAAGGCTTTTAGCTGCAACAGGTTTATCTTTGCATGTGAGCCTTCATGACTCAGACTTGATATACTGCAATAAAAAAAATCCTACCTGCTTTCGATGAGTAACGGACCCATATTCGTGAGCTTACAGTATTTTTGTTTTCCTTCAGAAAAGAGACACAATTAATTTATCAAATAATTTTATATTTAACAATTGGCTGCAATATTTTAAAAGCCATTAACAATACATAGTTCCTATATACCGGTACTTCTACCTTAAAATCACGACTCGTTCATTCCCTAATACAGTGCCTCCAGTATGCTTTGTTGTTGTTCACATGTCTAGTTTTAACCCTTTCAAAACTGCAGACTGGTATCAGGGTCCAGGGGACTCAAAACAGCAGATGTCTATTGCAGACTGGAAAAGATAACTCCACTTAAATCTGCTGACCTGTAACCCTGTCTCAGTCCTGAGCATGCCCGTATATAGTCTTTTCTTTCAGTATGACACTGAAATGATTGAAGTGGTTAAGTTAGACAGGGTCAGGGTTTGACAGTCTTAGAAGGGATTGAAGTAAACTCATTGAGAGGAACATGGAAAAGATATTACCCAGATACAGTGGTTGAGTCTAGAGAACAGATGAGGCATACAGAATTCACTAAAAGGGTACAAAAATACTGTTTACACTAAACAGTGAACAATCTGAACCTCCGTCATTTTTAAACTCTACAATAGAACAAGGGTCCAAAACAGTCAAGAGTGGTAATATTTACTGTGGAATGTGTTCATTTTAAGGTAATATTTTCATCTGTGCATACATTTGTCAGCGCCATCTATCAACAACCGGTCTTCAGTACCTTGTATGTTGTTTAGCATTATGAGATGTGATCAATATTAAATTGTGATATTGTTTAAAGAAATATTTCATTTTTGGCCGTCGCTTGTAGGCAACATTCCCATCCTATAGACCAGGAGTGGCCAAACTTCCTGGCCCTACGAGCTGCATACCAACATTTTCATATGGCCGAGAGCTGCAAGACACACACTGTAAAACATGAAATGTTTGCAAGCAAGACATTTTAAATACTAGCATTGTTTTAAACTTGTTTTTAATTCTGTCTAGCATTATAACAGAGTCTTGCACTCTTGCACTCTGTGCAGTACAGTAGTTATCTCTTGATGGCAGCAAAATACACAAGAATAAGGGAGAACATTGCAGAGCCTTACAGTTTCTGTGTAATTTGTATTGTACTGTTGATCTACAGTGTATTATTTGTTTATGTATTACGCACTTTAAATAAAATATATTCAGTTATTATAATACAATAAAATACAGGTAACTGCCCTGATTTCACCAAAAGCACCACATAAAAAGACACATTTTTGTAAGGATTCTTTTTGACAAGCTCTTCCCTTGAAGATCTGAATGCATGGTTTTCAAAATAAAAAAAGCAGCTTTTTTTTGTATGACTGCTGTGTGTATTAAATACTTTTGAGAGCTTTGTGGATGACAGATGAACTGTATTTATTTTGAAAGGGATTACAGTACCTGTTCATTAAACATGCATTCTCTAGTCTAGCACCAACACTCCAATTTTATAAAAAGATTAATTCATCGGAATAAGGACGTTTGGCACAAGCAATATTCCATGCCATACAAAACTCGCTTGAGCCGTTACATCAGCTTCTTTACTGAACGCCGAAAGGAACACCTGCTGACTTCTGAGGCATGCTTTTAAAGAGGCAAGCTTGTTTATCCTCAAGTCTGATCCAGAAGGATATTCACATGACAATTTGTTGTGATTTGTTTCATAATGAAGTTTGAAGTTGCTCGCCTTGTACACACTACAGTGTGTAAGCGATTTGTTGCAAATGAGACAGAGGTTTGCCACAGTTTTCAGTGAAAGCAAACTCCCATTCTGGCTTAAAGCCTCGTACTTTCATTTATTACACGTGGATGGTTTGCTCAATGCCATTGTCTCCACGAAACGAACGAGCACTTTATTGACTTTCAACTGTACATCCGGCTTTCACGCGAGGTGATCAAAATACGCAAACGCCAGCGCTCAGTGTCGAAGGTCATCATGTGACGAAATGTCCTTGCAGTGAACATGCAGGCTCAAGGAAACTGAAGATAGAAAAGCGGGGAGAAGAAAGAATAATAAACACAAATTAATACAGAGAACAAAAATAATAAACGTGTTGTGTTTTATTTTTACTTTTTCTCTCTTTTCGTTTTTGTTTAATATTCTTTCTTCAGTTCATTCGAGCCGCAAAGTGTGCATCACCCAGCATTTCATCGGGAGCCGCGCTTGAATTGCTCGCATGTGGCCACCTATAGACCCTTGTCCTTTACTGTACTGTGTAAAGATCAGGCCAGTTGAGCCTCTGGACATCAACTCATTTTGGTAGATACATGGAGAGAAACTTGTACTGAGCCCGGTGAGTGAGTTATTGGGCTTGATTTTATTGCAAGCCTTTGTGATGTTGAGTAACATGGCCCTCAGACATAAGCTTCGTTGTCAAGTCTGAATGGATTAAAATCATCTGAGGTTGTCATCGCTTGCCAGTGGCGGTCGTTTATACAGCATGAGATTTGTCTCTGTTGCAGTAAAAGTACTTATAGAGGATACAGTTTTCAATGTTCTATTTTAAAAACTTTTTTTTTTTGTTACCAATTTTCCAAATTGTTTTAGAAACTACCATACATAGCCCATGCCTGTACTTGCAGATCTTTTGCTGACAAACTGTAGCATGGAATCTTTATTCCAAATATTTAATTTAAAGCACTAGCCAAACTGAACTTTCAAAGCCGAAACACTGTAAAAATGACCTTCTCGATTCTCACAGTGAAACATAAAAAAACCCACACTACACCTTAGAGACTTTCTTCTTCATTTTACCACAGCTGTACCAGTATCCTGCAACTGTGGGACCACAACATGCTAAATACTGTAGTAACACTACAGGCACTTGTCTGTACAAAGATCTTTGGCAGAAACATTCAGTCTCTTTTGGTATGGCTTGAATTACCTGCGTCAATAAATTCTTCCAAAACTCACGTGTGGCACTACCTCAACAAATTAGCAACAAGTGCGGATTGTTTTTTATTGCCCCTAAACACATGGAACAATTTTCCTGAAGGTTAAAGGTTGGCAGTGAAGTGTACAAATTCTTAGTGATTAAGGGATAGCACCTGTACTATTGAGCAACTGACCTCTGCTGAATGAATGCAACCTGGCAGTTTAAGGGTTAACCATTTAAATGATTTCCTGTATCGTCTACAAATCTTTGATTGCAGGGTGTTTTATTTCTGATACCTCTCTCTGTGTAACAGATACAAGCCTAGGAAATGACCAACAGGTGAGTGTCCTCATTTAACCCCAGGATCAACTGTGCAAACACCTTTTCCTTTAAGAAAAAAAAAAAAAAAGATTTATAAAGATATTGCTCCATACTGTTATTGTTAAACATTTGTTTTACATATTTAAAGTTGACCTGCCTTACGATCATGTTCAATCAATGCAAAGCTTCCACTCTCCTTGAAGCCTGCACACTATGTCCCATGTGAGCAAGACTGGTGTGTTATAATGATGTCTTCAGAATGTACATTCAGAATGATAACTAGCTTTTTTTCCCAAATGTTGTTTCGTTATGCTGCTAACATAGAAAACACCTATAAAGCTAAACCTGTGCTTATTATAAGGTGGGTCCCTGCAGATAAAATGACCTTAATGGATGATTTATTTCTGATAAAGTACAGAGTACAGAGTACAGTAGGCTATGGAAGACTGGCCAAATGGCCAGCTCTCATTCATAACTTCTCTTTATTCTATTTCTTATGCAGGCCAAAATAATTACCTCAAGCAGGGATTAAGGTAAATGTAACTTGGCCATATATTCAAATATTGAGGCGCACCCACTTTTCAAGTTCACTGTTGGCTGCCAACCCAGGACTGAAACCGTTGCCATCACCAGAGGATTTTGGCACTATCACCCATATACCTTGTGTAACTCTTCTCACAGCAACACAGCTGGAGCTGGAGACTGAAAAATAATGAGGCCAAACCTCCAGGAAGCCTGTCCTCAGCACAGTGTGGAGACAGGAACCTAATGTTGCCAGTGCTTTTACAGGACCTCATTGCATGGAGGGCCTGTTGTGAATTTGTTGTTATGTTTTCACCCTGTGAGTCCCTAATGGCAGCTCCACAGGTAATGCTCTCTCTATTGCTAAATGAAACCATGTGTGGACCTATCGGCTCCCCAGTTTCGGGAAGTCCCACCATTTGATATAATATTCAGCTAATTGCAGATTGTGAATTAGCCCAGCGGTATTTAGGAACTAGCAATGGATCCCAGATTGTATGGGCCTGGCGATCTGTTTCCAGTTTTACCTCTAAACTTAAAAAAAAAAAAAAAGAAAACTCCCTTCCTTAATAATTGTAATTAGAACCAGCATGCCCCATGATTGCAGCGATTTCATTTTACAGCCTGGCTTCTACAAATAATTTTTAATGACAACAGCATGGAGAACAGTGCTCCTCCTGCATTTGGACTACTGTTTTAATGAGAGGTTTATTCAAAACAAATGTTGGGTCTGTCTCGTTTTTATGTCCCCACCATCCAAAGCAAATATTTTACTGTATTACACTGTTTTGGGTTTACATGCATACATACTGTACATACATACTGTTCCTAGTTAATATAAAATACGCTTCTGCTTTTTAATTGCATTAAATAAGCTTTATCTCAGCAAAACTATGGTATTTGGCCCTGTCCACACTATGACTTTAAACCGTATTTAGGGGGGTAGTCTGGAGCAACAGGTAGTGCGATCCAATTCAGAGGTGTGGACGCTGTAATACCGAACTACATTTTGTTGTGTATCCTCCAATATCCCCAAATGCTTTCTGATATGTTTTGCCGCGTGGACATTACAAATACAGTACTTGGAACAGGCGGCTAAAGGAGTTGAGAACGACTATCAGTACTGCTGTACCGTATACAATTTCTGAGGCTTGTAAAATAGTGGCTCATGGAGCGACGTGATCAGATGCTGAAATCAAGGCACATTGATATCTGGAGCGATGAAATCGGTCAAGGAGAACTTCAGAGTTCAAAGCGAAACTCACACATTATGATAAAATGTACCTTGTGTTTTTAAGAAACAAAGCCATAACATTCATGCTAAGAAGCGCTATGTCTTCCGTGGGCACGGGCTCCATATTTGCCTGGTTGTAAACATAAAATACAGTCCATGGTGGGATAATGTTATATTAAGTCCCACAGTCCATTGTGCTGCTAGGAACTGTAACCTGACTATTTTTGTATGCATTAAGCCAGACTAAACATGAAATGGTACTTTAGTGTAGACGCTTTGAGCTTGATTAATTAAAACGCCTTTGAGTACGGTCCTCAAGATGGGTTATGTAGTGTGGACAGGGCAATTTTTTAAAATATATATCCTGTATGATATATTTAAATATATATCAAATATGAAAATAATATATAAATCCTAGGGCAGCAGTGTGGAGTAGTGGTTAGGGCTCTGGACTCTTGATCGGAGGGTCGTGGGTTCAATTCCCATTGGGGACACTGCTGCTGTACCCTTGAGCAAGGTACTTTACCTAGATTGCTCCAGTAAAAACCCAACTGTATAAATGGGTAATTGTATGTAAAAATAATGTGATATCTTGTAACAATTGTAAGTCGCCCTGGATAAGGGCATCAGCTAAGAAATAAATAATAATAATAAATCCAAATAGGCTGACACTTCCAACATATTATTTATAACTTATCTTCTGTGTGGGATGACTTATAATAGCTTTATAGATAATAATTTAAAAAAAAATACTCGTACCCATAATGTCAAAAAATATTTACAAATCATTCATTGTGCTCGTGGAATGTTTGAGATGTGGTCTCAATGGCCATTTGATCTGATTTGGGGACAGAACAGTACAGCATTCTTTTTTTTCCCCCAGACAAGACTGATTGTTTAGCTAGGGGGCTGGTTTGATGGGTGCATTAAGGATAATTTATTTACTGTAATTGGATTACTGCTGGTGGCATTGCTTAGACCCTACAGATGCTCATGTGATAATGTTAGTGCTTAATGTCTAATAAAAAGTCATTGAGACAAACCACATAGAACCAAAGCACAGCTCAGCACGACTGTGGAACGGACACAGACAGCACTAAATGCCCTTTCCTTTTTTATTTAGTTATTTATCAATGTACTCAATGATTCTTTTTTTACCATTGGGAAGCAATGCTTCTATTAGGTGATAATGCAGTCAACTGCTTAATACCACTATCGTTAACTTCACACACCGCTCATTGTCACCACATTAGAATGCCACAGCCTGTTTCAGCTGAACAACTGATGTCAGCTCCAGCTAATATCAACCCAAAAGTGGGCTCTGAATCACTTATGAAGATTACACCTTTGCCTACTGCAAATTAATACATTTATTTGTGAACGCACAGTGTGGATAACCTTATAAAAGGGTACCATAGTAAATTTCCAAGGTAATGTAGAAGTTTCCCCATTCTTATCTTATGCATTTAATATCAAAAAATTAGTAACAAACACGCTCAATTCAGTTTCAATAAAGCTCTCAATGGGTGCTAAAACTTGAATAAGACCGGAATCAAATGAAAATTGAACAAGTCAGCACTCCTTAAAGAATATTTTTATTTTAGTTTAAAACGTGGTTAGGCAGGCGACAAAAAAGAAAAAAGATAAAGTAGCAGACGCATTGCGGCTATCAAGCCTTCGTCAGCACTTGATAGCCACAATGCATCTGCTACTTTTATCTTTTTCTTTTGTCGCCTGCCTAACCATGTTTTTAAACTAAAATAAAAATATTATTTTTTAAAGGAGTGCTGACTTGTTCTATTTTCATTATATTATACATTTACCAAGTTATGCTTTAGTATACCTCTCTGGGATTCACAATGCTTACCTATGCTTTAGTACATTTTACTATGCTAGTGTACATTTTTAAAGGGGGACCCAGAAAACCCTCACCCACTGGGTGATAACCAGCAGTCCGGTATAAATAGAGACCATGGCTGGAAAGAGGAAGTGACCTCAAACAGGTATCAAGACAAGTAGCATTAAGATAGAGGGACAAGGGAAGTCCAAATCTGGGATCCCATTTTCTGTAAATAAACATACTGTCACATTCCACTGTTGCTAAGGATTTCCTTCTGCTGTTCCATTGTGCATAGCAGGGTTAGGGCTGTGTATGATGCCAGACTGATGTATTGATAGTGAGTTTGACAGACCACATACAAAAAAAAAAGATAAAGAAAGAGAAAAGGGTCAACATGAAAAAGTCAGTCATAAATGATGCATTTTAATTAAGATAATGCATAATTTTCAATTCCTGTTGAAATGACTATAGTTTAAATGTGTAATAATGTAAAAAAATGGTGGCTACCTCTTGTTTACTTTTTCACTTTTGTAATCCCTATACTGAAATATAGTGCAACTTTATTTTTAGACTACCTTAGTAAAAAGGCCACACTTAAGTCCACCTTTACAGTCCTGATTTGCTCCTATTGACAGCAGTGAAAAGTGGCCTTCAATATGAAGTCCATCCCTGTTTCAGTACCAAGGCCACCTTTCTAAGTCAACCAATACGCTTCTGAAAACTCGAATGCAAAAAACTAAAATAAATACACCCCTAGTATAGTGAATCTTATCAGAATCATATGGTATTCATTTGTTACAAGCCCACATTGTGTTGGTCCCTTGATCGACCTTAACTGAGCACAAGAGCAGTGAGTGAGATTAGCTGCTATTTTAAAAATACTGTATCCCAAAAACAGGGAAAAGTGGCTTTCCTGCTTACGAAAGATTTGTAAACTATACGAAATATCAACAGGAGTAAAAATGGGAGCAATCATATACAGTGCCGAGAAAAAGTTTGTGAACCCCTTAGGATTTTCACATATTCCACATATTTCAAACCTAAAATGTTATTAGATCTTAAGCTAAGTCCTAATAATAGACAAAGATAATAGATCAATCTTAATTACTCATTGTTTGCCTAATTCATACATAATTTTGTTTCAAAAGACATAGAATTGGTTAATATAAACCCTATTGGATAGTTAAGAAAAGACTGGCTTTGATACAAGAAGGCTATCATGTTAAAACTATGGAATTTCCATAATTATCATTGGGGTTCACAAACTTTTTCTCGGCACTGTATAAGAATTTCAACTAAGTGTCTGCAAGTTTGATGCCAAGCTTTTATTGTTTTAGTAATAACAATAAACTTGAAGTGCTTTATACTGTAAAATGGGCCTCTTATCAACATAACTGCATTATGTATTGCTGTATAAATTACAAAACAATACCAAAGGTTTTACATTCCACCTTGTACTGTCATTAACAGTCTTGTTGTGGATATCCCTAATTAAAATGGTTGGACAATCCAGCCATGGCAGCCACTGGTCAGAGTTGGTAGTGTCACCAGGCATGGTGGTTCATTGAAGAGCTGATGGTTCTGGTTCAACTGAGGCCTTTCACAGTATTCTTACATTTACTTCACTTTTAGATGTATCTAATTTCTGTAAACCTGTTTTGAATTAAGATTAAAATGCTAAATTATATTTAGTATTGTAATAGTAACCAAATTGATAAAAAAAAATAGCAACATTGGCTTGTGTCATATTCCTTACATAAGCTGTCTGTCTGTAAAAACCTGAGATGGCTATGTTTGTGATCTGCTTGTCTAGTTTCTTGTAGATGGTGCCATACAAGCGTTATTAATTTGGCTCCTCAGTGTCCAAGCCTTGGTTTGATTCCAACAATCTATCATGTAACCATCCAGTGGAAAAGCAGATCCTATCTCTCGGGGCTATCCAGCAGGGAGTAATGTTTTCTGTCCTTGTGCAGAGTAGGGGCGGGAGGGAGGGGAAGGGAGGGGAGGGGGTTCAGACACTTTTGTTTGCTTCCAGATATGGACTCCTGCCAAGATATAAAGGGTTTCAAGTTACAAGAACGTAGAAAGACTTCTTTTTGGTCAGGGAACAGAAAGAGAGAGGGGGAGCAGCTAAATGAGTTGACAGGCTACGTTATCTTGTATGTTTACCCTGGTCTGAGACAATGTGTGCGCTAGAGGCCTAGGTGTGTGCAATGAACTGAAAATCGGACTTTCAGTTTTGTGTTTGTTCCTTTTTGTTTTTATCACCTCTAGACACAGTAAACTCCAAAAACGCAGAATTCTGAGCATAAACAGAAATATTTAATCAAATGGCTTCATTGGTGCTATAAGCGAAATGAAGCAATAAGACAAAACTTTTGACTACTTTGTTTCTTTTAGTTTTGCAAAATTCCGACTGCAGTACGGTTACTGTTATGCAAGACGCACTTTTGTGTAAAAGCTGCATATCCCCATTACAAATCTGTTGGTCACAACAGAGCTAATTTGGCAGTGCCTCAGTTTTCTCTGTTGCAGAAATCACAGATTGTAAACTGTCATTATTGGGTAGATTTGACCTGTACCTTATCTTGTGGCCTTGGCCCTCTCTAGCACTTAGCAGCACTGTGACCTTAGGTCTTGTAGATCAAAAGTGCATAACTTGACTGAGATCAAAGATGAAGCCCTTAAACAGTGTGATGAATATTAGTGTAAGAACAATGTACTAAGATGTGGCGTAGCGGCTGGCGGTCAAGGCAGGTTAGAGGCAGAAATAGCAAACCCAAACACAGAATTGCAGGTTAAAGCTCCATGGCGCACTTTATTCACAAATAACAAATGAAAGGTTTAAACAAAACTTGCATTAAACAAACTCTATCACAAGTAAACAAAACGGCACCCAAGCTACAGCTATCCCAGTGCAGGGCAGAAAGCACAAGCTGCTGCTCTTTCCATCTGCTCTCCCTCAAACAAACATTTTCCTTGTCTTATCGGTGTGACCAGGGTTAATTGACTTCAATCATTCAATTCCCACCTAGCCACATTCTACACTTTTCTATGAAATAAAACAATGAAAAATTTTAACATGTGGCTGTATAAAAGCAGCCACAAAACACACATGTTGCTTGTGCAGGACATCTGCCGTGTCACACAAGGCTATGGTTTCAAGAGATGAAGAAATGCTGTGTTGAGCTTAGTCAGCATTGTTTATAAATTACATTTGGTGTTTAAAAATAAATGGGGAAGCAAACTATGCCTCTGATCAACCCATTTTACAAAGCAGTGTATGTATAGTCCTTTACAAGCAACTTGCTTTTGGTAACATCACACCATGCTATGAATCCTTAAAGATGTGAGTCTCACAAAACAAAAAGAGAAGTAATACAGTCAAGAGCAGTTCATGTCTGCTATATAGGTGCCTCTTGTATAGTGTTATTACAATAGCATAACAAAACATGTAATTTAGTTTAATGTTATCTGCAAACTCTTATAGTCATTCAGTACTGACTTTGAAAGGTTTCTGTGACATTGCTCTTGTGGTTTACAGTACCATCGAACCCCTTGATGGGTACCTTATCTGTTATTTATTTATAATACACAGGCATTAAAATTATTGCTATTATTATTTATTTCTTAGCAGACGCCCTTATCCAGGGCGACTTACAGTCGTAAACAAATACATTTCAAGAATCACAGTGCAAGTAATAATACAATTAAGAGCAAGATAAATACAATGATGAATACAATGACTGGTTCAAGCAAGTACAAGTGTGACAAAATACAATTCAATAATACAGCAGATAAGAGTGTCAGTGATAGTTACATCAGGATATAATTAAATACAAAATACTACAGATTAAACACTTGGCAGATTATAGTACTCTGAAGTACAGGATTAAATGCAGTAAAATAGGGGGCAGATAAGAGCAAGTAAAGCGCATTTAAGGAAGGGTGATATTTGTCCCAGGGGAAAAACAGAGGAGTTCTACAGGTGCTTTCTGAAGAGGTGAGTCTTGAGGAGGCGCTGGAATGTGGTCAGGGACTGGGCAGTCCTGACACTTGTGGGAAGGTCATTCCACCACTACGGGGCGAGGGTGGAGAAGGAGCGGGCTCTGGAGGCAGGGGAGCGTAGAGGAGGTAGAGCCAGTCTTCTAGTGCAGGCGGAGTGGAGAGATCGAGTGGGGGTGTAGGGAGAGATGAGGGTCTGGAGGTAGCTGGGTGTAGTCTGGTCAATGCATCTGTAGGCTAGTACAAGAGTCTTGAACTGGATGAGAGTGGTGATCGGGAGCCAGTGGAGTGAGCGGAGTAGTGGAGTTGCATGGGAGAAGCGAGGCAGAGAGAACACCAGGCAAGCAGTGGAGTTCTGGATGAGCTGGAGCGGACGGGTGGCGGACGCAAGAAGGCCAGCCAGGAGGGAGTTGCAGTAGTCTAGGCGGGAGAGTACCAAGGCCTGGACCAGGAACTGGGTGGCGTAGTTGGTGAGGAAGGGTCGGATTCTTCGGATGTTGCTCAGGAAGAATCGGCAAGTGTGTGTGTGGCAATGTGACCCGTCCCTGTGTGCATTTGTGTGTTGCGTGCGTGTGTTAATGTCGGTGTATAGATTGGTACACGGGATATAAACGGGTCTGTGTTTCACGTGTGAATTAAAAAGGTAGATTTGTATTTAGGCACGAGGAGGGCACAAATCACTTCACGTGCTGGTTAAATGTAATATGTGAGCACGGGGTTGCACAGAATTAATTCACGTGCTGGGATTCAAGTGAATAATTAATTAGTAATTGAATCCCAGCACAACAGTATATATAGATGCACATTTCATTCACTCAGGGTTGGGTGTTCGAGAGTGGAGAACGGGTGTGGAGAAGGAGAAACTAAATAGTGAAAGAAAGCGTAACTATAAGTGTTGTACTCACCGTGTTTGTTTGTCTCTCCGTGCACCGTTTGTTTAAGTGTAGTACGTTTTGTTTGTCTATTTATTTTGGCGCAAGTGCCGTGTCCTGTGTTTTGTGTTTCAAACCTTTTATTTTCTGTTCTGTTTATTAAATGCTGAGCGAAAGCATTCGCTCAGCTTCACCAAACCACAAATCTCTGTCTGTTTATTTCCTGGCTCTGGTCTGACGCCACCCACTCCGGCCGTCTTTGTGACAGTGTGCCAGAGTGGAGATGTGCTGAGAATAAGAGAGGCAGGGGTCCAGGGTGACTCCGAGGTTCTTAGCGGAGGAAGAGGGAGAGAGTGTGATAGATTCCAGAGGAACAGAGATAGAGAGATCAGAGGAGGGGGAGGAGGAGGAGGGAAAGAAAAGGAGGTCAGATTTAGAGAGGTTGAGTTTGAGGTGATGCGAGTGCATCTAGGAGGAAATAGCAGACAGACAGGTAGAGATACGGGAGGAGATGGTGGAGTCAGAGGTGGGGAAGGAGAGGAAAATCTGAGCATCATCAGCATAGAAATGGTATGAGAAACCACAGGATGCGATGAGGGGGCCCAGGGAGCGGGTGTAGAGAGAGAACAGGAGAGGACCCAAGACTGACCCCTGGGGGACTCCTGTTGAGAGAGGGCGAGGTGCAGAGGTTGCTCCACGCCAGGTCACCTGGTAAGTGCGGTTGGAGAGGTAGGAGGAGAACCAGGCCAGAGCAGTGTTAGAGATTCCCAGGGAAGCGAGAGAGGATAGTAGAATAGAGTGATCGACAGTGTCAAAGGCAGCAGAGAGGTCGAGGAGAATTAGGACAGAGGAGAGAGAGGCCGCTCGGGCAGAGTTTAGTGAGTTGGTGACAGACAGGAGGGTGGTTTCAGTGGAGTGAGCAGCGCCGAAGCCAGATTGGAGAGGGTCGAGCAGAGAGTGGTTGGACAGGAAAGCAGAGAGCTGGCGGTGTACAGTCTGCTCGAGGGTTTTGGAGAGGAAGGGTAGGAGGGAGACAGGACGGTAGCTCTGGAGGGAGGTGGGGTTGAGGGTAGGTTTTTTGAGGAGGGGAGTGATAGAGGCTTTTTTGAAGGCAGAGGGAAAGAGACCAGAAAGGAGAGAGGTGTTGAGAAGGGAGGAGATGAAGGGAAGTAGAGCAGGAGCAGCAGCTTGAAAGAGGTGAGTGGGGAGGGGGTTCAGGGCACATGTGGTGGGTTTCTGACCTTGGAGCAAGGAGGAGAGGTCAGAGTCTGAGAGAGGCGAGAAGGTGGAGAAGGAGGGTGAGTTAGTAGGGGATGCAGTGGGTGTAGGGTTGGAGCAGGAGGGGGTGCGGGGGAGGGAGAGGTGTTAAAGAGTTTGCGGATATCTGAGATTTTAGAAGAGAAGAAGGAGGCAAAGTCATCAGAGGAGATAGAGGAGGGAGGAGGAGGGGGGGAGGGTTTAGGAGGGAGGAGAAGGTAGAGAATAGTTTACGTGGGTTGTTAGTGGAGGCTTGGATTACAGATTGGAAAACAGGGAAAGTTTAATGTTGTTATGTCAGGACAGAGGGTAATGTCAACAGTGAATTCTGACTTTTGTTTTCTATATATACGCTACAGTTTATCTGAATGTCAATGTGCTTTACCCTGCAGTGCTTTGAGGGAGAGAAGGCTTTCTGTTTCTTTCTCAATTCTCTTGAAGCTGTCATGGCTGTCTCAGTGTTTGTCTGTCAGCAGGTTGTTTTTCCCTGAAGTGTGGCTCCAGTCTGCAGCGGTCGTGATTCACAGCTCCTGCCTCGTTGCAGTTGGCCCATCTGATAACATCTCTGCAGACCGGTGGGTCGAAGTGAAGCAGAGATAGAGGGAGGCTTGATTACTAATAAATGGGAGCAAGCCACTGCTCATTCTGAAACCAAACAGAGTCGCAGCATAACTGCAGAGCTGGGCCAACGAATAATATAACAGAAGTACATCTTATCACTTTTTATAATAATTTCTACCATGTATATTTTTGTCATTTATAATAAGCTGTTTTTGTTTACCAGGCTTAGGCTTATATTAGCAAGATTTTTACATATTGTGAAAAATGTAGGTGCTGATCATCATCATATATGTTGAATGACCTCCAACTAAAACCATTAAGAAACCACTTCGGTTGTAGCATTGCAGTCCATACATTTTATTTCTGGTTTTCCTTTTTCTATTTTGAATCATATTCTAGTTTATAAGGTATGTCAACTGTTTCTTTTAATGACATAGTGTTTTTTGTTCTTTGGTCATAGTCAAGCGATCTCAGTTTCCAGATCCACATTCCCCAGGACTGTCACATTTGTAATGCTCATTGTTCATCTAAAGACAAGTTAATGCTTCAGACCCCCAGTTTATCTTAAAAAGGATGGCTGTTGAGCTCATAATTGTCATGGCACTGCGGTAATACCCACAAGTTTAGTCTTGGGAATTTGAAGGAAAATAACTTGGTATCTGTTACAGTGTCTCGCATGGTACTGGAGTACTATTTGGAAAAGAAAAAACAATATACCGTACATGATACCAAATAATATAAATAATTAAAAATAAATGTCCATGTTCAAAGACAGAATTGAAAATACTAGCTCTCAGAATTGTTTCTCTTCATCACTGAATATACATACATATATTATCACACCCCCATTGGCATCACACATCAAAATTATCTGAATTTGTTCAACTAATTTGTCTGCCCATGATGCCTGATTTATTGGCACCCTGTATCCTACAATCCTGGGGTCTATCACTACTGTTTATCAAGGTTATGAAATTAAACAACAATGCTTGTGTCTCTTTAGTGTACCCATTTTAGTAGTTTAAATTACAGCAGTATTTAAATCGACAGTATGTAGATCAGTTGACCATTAGTACATTATGGTGGTATCTGTGTGTTCTATACTTGCTTTTGTTTCTTTAATTCTTTCTTCTTCACAAGTAGAAGCAGATATGAAAAGTAAATTGTGACACTGGAAAATAAGGAGGGCTTGGTAAAGGTTAAAGGTATTGGTTTTCCATAATAATTGGAACTTTCTGTTTTTTCCTGGAGTGAAACGTGTGGCTCCTGTTACAGGGAGCTGGCCCAGGTGTTGACAGGGCCCTGCTGATTGGTTATCAGGGTCTCCAGTGCCTGCAGCCGTCACAGAGTGAACCTTGTGTAAGTGTGATACAGTACAGCAAGGAGGAAGTGCGTTTCAGAGAACAGGCTCATGTATCAGTGACGCACACCGATCACTAATCACCTCCACACAGCACCACATACGCTGTCAGTTTCTAAATATATTCTGAACAAATTCACAGAAAATCTGGGTGTTCTATATCGGTTGTGGGATGGCAGTATACTCAAGTAATAGGTTCAATAAGTATACCGTGGTGATTTTGATACTGTAGTATACAAGTGGTGTGTGGCATACAAGGGGTGCCTATTTTACATAGGATGCATTCCATACCATCTGAAACCATATTCACAAAGAGGTTCAAAATGAAGATAGTGAGGGAAACTGGGATGTTTTCTTTTTACAAACAATACCAGTCAGTAGGAAATCATACATAGTTTGATTCTCCAAACCTTGGTACTAATTTTATTCTCAGTAGCAGTAATTAGACCAGCTGCTGTTGCGATTAGTTGAACAGATGCCACCAAGTGCAAAGGCAGTGGCAGCGATTGTAATGGTATGAAGCTAGTGCAGCAACCATGCTGTTACTTGACTGTGTACCTGAATCTAATCCTGCTTTGTTGGACTTGGTTGCAAAACAAAAAAAGGTAGAACCTGAAATAGTGTGGAACTGGGATTATGAACAGTTAAACTGGGTGCAAAGAAGCACACAAGCAGGCTAATTCAGTATGTGCTCATGCCTTTTACCTGTGGAGGCCTGGACAAGAAACTGGTTAAATTAGTTTTTATCTTAACAGCCAGAATTGAGCTCTTGTATGCTGCCATAACGCTGCACAAAAGAAAGTCAGGGGAGCGACAATAATAACAGATAGCCCATTCAGAGTAAACCAGGTAACACTATAGCAGAACATATTTTCAACTTTAGGAATGGCCAAACTGATTTACCTTAAATGTTCTTATCTGCATTTTTCATGATGAACTTGTTTCTTTCTTACGGGACCTGCTGTAAGTAGCGTATTCACCCCTGTGGAAGATTAGGCACGTCATTGACAATAATCAGCACATTCCTCTTGATGAGACCATTAGGTATTTCAAACTGTAGCACTATTGAGTTTTGTGTAGTTATAGATCAGGATCATGGATCACTTTTCATGATAAAATGCACCAAAGTGTTTTAAAATGTATGTTAAACAAATGAGCTAAACAATTTAGAAAGAAAGGAACCTATTACTGTTGCATTGTCATTAATGCTTCCTGGAGCCATTGATAGTGCTTTGATACACGCTGGGGAATAGAGGAATGAAAACCCTAGCCTGTTACAGTGCAGTAAATATTTTGAATAACATTTGAGAGGTGGGAATCGGACCTGTAAAGAGAATCGCGTGCAGACACTCAAAAGGAGCTCTCTCGACCAGCATTAATCACAGAAGTCTCGAAGTCTGCACAGTCTTACTGCCATCCCTGGGATTAATATCACAGGCCCTACCTCTCCCCAGCCGTTCACAGATCCACTGCAGTACACTTGCAGATAGCGGAGACGCAGAGGGAGAGGTTGTTGGCAGTAAGTTAAACCAGACCCACTCCAAGTTTGTAGAAACATATCTTTCCCATTTTCAGTTAATAATTTATCTTGCCTTTTATTATTAATATTATATTTAATGATGTTGTGCCCCATAAAGTGGTTTGACTTTTTAAAATATTTAAAGTAGTGTATTGTGTATTACTGTATTTGTTGATACATTATAAGTTAATTCAACCCTGTAATATAAAGGAGTAGACATACATTTAAAGGCAGTGTAAGTGTAATGTTGTTGAAGCTGACACCCTGGGATCTTTTAAGAAGCTGCTTGATGAGATTCTGGGATCAATAAGCTACTAACAACCAAACGAAAGTAAACTTTCTTATGTTCTTATGATACAAATTACTTATTTGTACTACAGTGACTTCAAATTTCATTTTCCCTTGTTTTTTACTGTTCCATTGTTGTTTGCAGTAATTTTAAGGTTTTTGAATTCCTCATATATTACTGTTTATTTTGTTAAGGTGCTTTCAACTGAATTCTGGTAACATGGGCTTGATCCGCCAAAGTGCTTTTTATAGAAGTCAGTGCCAGAGTTTGATCTCCTGAATGAATAGCTGAGAATACAGAATTTAGTTTGCTAGTACATGTACCAAAACATTCTGCAAAATTAAAGAATACATACATTTTCTTAATTTTATATCATTCTGGTGGTGCATGTACACATGGTTAAAAACCAGCAGCACTGTCGTTTTAACTTTAATATCATCATACAATTTTAAGACCGCTGCTTTTAGCTATAACTAAAAATACATGAACCTCAAGTACAGGTATATGAATCCCTTGTGGGGAATAATATTTAAAAAGCTTTTACAAATCTACAAGGAGTATTTCTTTGGCAGTATCTGAAATTTAGCAATCTTCAACAAAGAAATGAAATCAGACCCATGCTCTTAACAACCCCCCCTCTCCCCAAAGATTTAAGACTCTGTATTAAGCCCACTATATCCAACAGGCAGACACTGGCTCTGCACAGATTAAAATACAGACCTTTTGACATTTAAAAGCCCCAGGTAGCAACATATAATGGAGAATTATGACAATCTGCAAATTAAAACGCAGTTCTAACTCTTTCAACAGTCAGCGTCTGATTGTGTTCTGCTGTTTCACATCGAGACTTTTAGTTTTAAATTGGAGAGAGGGTTTAACTCTTCCATTTCCACTGCACCAAATGATGCCATTGCCAATAATTCCTAATGAGAGCAATCAGTATGATACGATCTCATAGGCATCTGGTGCCAGAGCATTGTTTGTCTGAAAGTGGCGCCGGCAGCCTCAGGTTTCTGAGTCAGCAGTGGGTTTCTGTACAATCCCTTTCACAGACCAGGCCCAAAAGAGGTGAACTTTGCTCATCTGTTTCTAGGGAAACAGTAAAAGCTCAGAAAAAATGCGCTGCAGTCTCTTCTGCACACAGACACTTACTGAATATTGACTTTATGTCCGCCGAGGGTTTTGTGAGGCAACTAAGTAAATACGGTGCAGTTTTAGTGTTTGGCGCCAAAGTGGCTATTAAGTTGAAGCCCAGTGCTATAATGTGCTTGGCTGCAGGTCTAGGGTTGTTTGCCCATCCTGTGCAGCAGTGTGGACATTTGTCAAGCTGACAGAGAGGGTGTCTGGGGTTTTGTTAGCACAAGGTGTATAGGACTGAATGAGCCTGGTGGCTGATATACCCATCGTATATCCCTCGAGGTAACAAATGATCATAGTAACCTATGAAGTGTACAGCTTCTGAAAGCAGAGATAGCCAACAAAATTAAGTGATTTCTTCAAAGGCCTACTAAAATAAAACCTATAGTCACACAGATGAATCATGAGACACAGCCAAAAAATATAATGCAAGAAAAAGTGCAAAAAAGCATGCTGACTGTATTTATAAGCATGATAAACTGATACCCTGTGAGATGTGGGTAATATCAGCTATAGTGATTATTTAAATGACAAACCCTGGGAGTTTAAAATAAAACAAGTAGTGTAAATATGCTACTTGGTGCAAAAAAGGTTTGAGGAAACTGTTTATTTTTTAATATTTTTGTACAGTTCTGTGGAATACATCCTTGTCAGCCCATTCTGAGCTGGAATATAACAAACGGCTCTGTAATTTACCTGTGAGGTTTATTTGGGACATGTCTGTGTAGAGCTGGCGAGCGGAGTTCCGTTCATTCACTTCCTTGTAAAATAATAGAACCAGTACCTTTAAAATGTACTTGATCTTAATAGATATGCCAGAAAAACGGTAGCACCAGTAAATCATGGTGATGAATAGGGTATATTTTCCACCTTCACTGGGAATATGTGCTTATACTTCACTTTTTCTGGGTACCAAGGTGCATTCTAAACCACCTCAAAAACCAGACCAATTTGACCAGACCAATTTGCAACATGTTTTGTTTCCAGTTGGTACCCTTGATCCTGCAGTGAAACCAATAACACGGTGAAAGCCACAGAACCACTGCAGCATTGCAACACATTGCCTCTTTACACATACCCTATTCACAAAACTTTATTTTAAGGAATTCTTTTTTAAGGACCTTTTTTTATTTATTTTTTTATTTAACATTTCTTGGTATAAACAGTACTTTTAAAAGTGAGGACCCACTTATAACCCTCTTATAAACAATACAGAAAGCTGTTATGAACTGTAAACTTGATTTATCAAAACAGACGTCAAAAAACATTCCTTAAAACAGTCCTGGTAAAGAAAATACATTGGGGGAAAAAAGGAAAAGAAAGAAAGGAAGAAAAATAGGCCAGATGGATGGACAGATAGACGCACAAGGGAGTGAATAGCTGATGAGGGTAAGAGAGAGATGTAAAGTAAACCGTATACCTTTCCACTAAGCTGATCTGTTGACACTGGGCTATATAATGTCTGCAGCACATGCCTCCAACTTAATAAAGCTTAATGCTGAAAGAGATTTTTTCCTTTGATATTTCGCATTTCAAAGGCATGCTTTGGAATGTCGGCCATGGAAACCAATTTTTTTTTTTTTTTTACATAAGCGAAGGGCAGAATATTTTTCTTTGACACATCTGTGAGTTAAAGGGGAAAAAAAAAAGAAATTGAAGTTCAATTAAGTACATTCCCCCACTAACCTCAGGAACCATTCTCTGCTTTAAAAACATTCATTCAACTTTAACTAATTCACAACTCACTCCATAAATCCTTGTGAAAACACACAGCAAATTTTTTGGGATCCCAAAAAAAAAAAAATACATGTTTCCATAATCCCAGGTTGACCCCCTCCCCAATCCCCTGGCCCAAGGCATCCCAGAGGTATGCCGATTGGAGCAGCTTTCTAAAGGAATGCGCCCCTCACAGCTTGAACTTTGGCAGGTGCATCACCCCTTGATCATCCCATTCTGGCTTAGCTCTTTGCTGCGTTAAAGTCTCACATTTTCCCTTTATCTAGAGAGTTGCTTATCCAATTTTCATGAAACTAGGTATAAACATTATTTAGTGCAAGTTATTGAGATATTCTGGGGCTGTAGGGTGCAGACAGATGTACGGACAGACAATCTGTATGCCACGCTTACATTTTTGAAAAACACATCTTAATTAAAAAAAAGGGAATAACCTTTATTATGATACAGCTCAGCTAATATCTGTAAAAGTGATTTATCAAACTATATAGCTTATTGTACCGTGAAATCCAGAAGAATCCTTGTAAACAAGACTCGTCATTATCTGGTTAAACACAATTAAAACCGAATTACACAGGCATTTAGTGGTGGCTGTTGTCCTAGTGTACTGTTAAATGCAGCTTAAGGCATTACTTAATAGCAGTGGAATTGTAAAGGCTGAGTCAGACCTTGAAAATCCTTTTGCATTCATCACAAAGTTCCTGGTGAACAGATTCCAGGTACTTTTCAGAACCTGTAACACCATAAAGAAGTCATATCCTTTCCTGAAAGAAGGAAGTGCTTTTCCAGAACTGCCCTTGACTGGAAATACTAACCACTAGGAAAACACCTACTGGCAGTAAAAACAAAGGTCATCCAGGAACTCTCCTGTTTTGCCGTACTAGTAATTAAGTGCTTGTAGCTCACAAAAGACATAGAAAAGACAGGTAGCATGTTCAAGCTGCCACCAAACCAGTGAGATCTGGCAAGAGTTTTCAGAGTATGTTAACAGATGTTAATGTGGGGGAGGAACAGAGAGTCAGCACAGACACTAAGTTCTAATTTTTCAAAGTCTTCATTGTTAATATAAAAAGAGCTATAAACACACTTATACTCCACGTGCAGCTTGTCTGCTTGCCCACTGAACAGCTACATGCGCCGCTGCCGCTCTTGCTCCCACCTGGCTCTGACTCAGTCTCTCTTTCACAAGGATAGCCTTTCCAGTCCCAGTGGCGTTTGTCATTTAATTTGTAATCAGTTGGTTTTCCATTATTGGAGAGTTGTAAAAAGTGAAAACGAACCAATCCGTTTTCCATTATTCAAAAGTAATAATCTTTACTGGCTGTAAAGCAGTCATCGGGGCAAGCTGCCAGTTGGTTACTGACAGGAATAACAATTGTACTCTTCAGGTGAAATGACCGTGAAAGTGCTTTCTGAAAGTAACGCCTGCAAAATTCCTTTACCCTAGTGTAGTTCCAGGTATCATGTTTTAAAATGAAAATGCTAAGATATTTATTAGCATTTCTTTCATACTATACATATGAAGCCTATATAGTGGATGGATGTGTGGGATTCAATCAAAACATGCACTCTGTGATGACGTCATGCAATCAGAAATCCAATGACACACCCCTGCAAGGGTTAACTGGCTGGTATTTTTGTTGCTCGTTTTCAGTTTTACACTGATTATTTGATAAAGCATTGATTGCATTATTCAGATTATGCAAATTAGGATATGTGCCCAATATATATCTTATCTCGCCCATCATTAAATATTTACAGCTGCTGATATTAAGTTTTAATGTATTCCAGTATGACGTAATTACATGCTTTTAATACTCAGTTTAATGTCTTGAGGTAGACTGGAGACAAGGTACACACAGATAAGACTCCTTATCAAATGTCATACAGAGCAGTATGGTAAAGCAAATTTAAAAACTTTGCAAACCATTTGTAAATATGGGAAATGTATGGGAAAACTGCAAAATGATCATGCACAAGTGCATGAGTTTATGCATCCTGTGTGTGTGTGTATCAGTAGCGGCTTGTTACTTTATATATAATATGCAATAAAACATTGTATGTTTCAAAAGGTACTTTGTAATTTAATAAGAAATGTAATACAGTAATATAGTATACGCATCACATAAGTCAAGCAACTGAATATAACAAAAACATTGTGGACTTACTTGATTGATGAATCCTGAGTGATGTCATTTGTAGAAAAAATATTTGGAAAATGAAGAGCTGGTTTGAAAAACCAAACTGCTAATACTCAACCATTTGATTTTCTCGTACCATGAGCAATTAAAAAGGCAATTTTGTTTTGATCCTCCCAGTCGAAGGTCCAATTTAAGCGTTGGACAAACTTTACTTTTATTTTTTATTCTTATTTTTACCTCAACTGAAAGCAAGGAAAATGGCATATGAATTTAAAAAATCTGCAACGTAGAAACTTAAAGGAGTAGCCACACGTGACCCAAAACCTGCCTGTCAACAGACACGTCAAGATTGTCTAATTATGAGTGGTAGAGGCTAGTCTTAAGCTTGCATCATGTAGCCAATACAAATAAAAAAACTTGACAGACAGAGGGTGATAGCAGGTGAGAGACACACCGAATCCCACCCATTTTGAGGCAACATTAGCCAATAGGAATACAGTAGACCTTGGAAAGCATGACGTAAGGTAAGCTTTTTCTTTAGTTTTACAAAATTACACGTAGGCTTAGCCTCCATAGCTTCCTATGGCTAGTATGTATGTCTATAGAATAACATCACTGGTTCTTAGTAGTCTTTGAACACGAACAATGTATAGATTGTCTGTTTTTAATAGAAATGTTTTATTACTGGGAATCCGTTGTTTTTGTACACTAATCGCATGACAGAATTAACCTTGCAGCATGCCATCTTTGACAGAAATAAGCTAAAGTCAGCCTGGCCTCAATCCAACCTATATCAGCAAATTTTGCTTATTGGCAGCATTTAATTTTTATTGTGTTTTTAATGTATATGTGTGTAACATGCTCCAGAAGTTGGTTTCAAGCTCCTCTGGTAGGGTATAGCTGTGTGAAGTCAGAAACAAGTGGGACATCTTAATGACAAGAACATTTGTAGTGGGAACAAGGGTCTGATTTATCACGGTCATGCAAAATACATGCAAATAACAAACAACTAGTAAGGTTAATGTCCCTGGAGTGTTTCTTACTAGTTTTATAATAATAACAGTTTTCATTTTCTTTCAAACCTGTTTTTGGTGGTTCGTGAACAAGAAGTGCTTCTGCACTAACATTTTTTAAAACAAAAACTGTACTGCAGTTTATTGCTGTTTGCATAAGGACCCAGAGGTTTAAATAAATAATATTTCTAATAATATGGATCCAATATGTTTTGTGCAATAGATGGATTGGTAGGAGGGCACAAGGCAAGATGTCTTGAGGCCTGCAGTTCTAACAATCCACACAACACAGTAATCCAAGAGTGTGAAACGAAAGACCTGAGACCAGAACTGGGAAGAAATCTATTGACCTCCACATTGCACAGTTTTAATACGCTGTGTGACCTCGCCCAGCGTGCTTTGCAGAGAATGACATCATAGGCACCACTGCTAACAATAACAGGCTCAGTTCAGGTCAATGGGATTAAGGGAACTGCAGGTAGGTTTCTGGTGAACTGAAAAGCCAATGATGACTTGAGCCTGGTGAGAACCCTTGAGGTGTGCAAGCAAGAACAAACTCTCCAGAGAAACAATATATATGTAATCACATGACTGGACTGCATGCCTGAGCTAAAGAACTGGACTTAGGACGTAGCAACTTTCATACGGTTGTCTTTGATGAATTAAATCAAGTTTGGGATTCATGAAAACTGTTTGAGAGGTGTGGCAAGCTGGCCTAAGCAGTGACGTCAGACCCGGAAGAAACACACAGCACTGCGAGTGAAATGGTGAATGCGCTTGGTGGCGCCGGTTTATTGTAAAATAAAAGGTTTAAACAAAACAAAACACTCAAAATAAACGGCGCAATGGCCAAACAAGCAGACAGACAAAGCAATGGGTGGACGAACACTAAACAAGTATCGTGCGAGTCCTCTCGCACGAGTAGCATTTGTTATCTTTTAATTATTTATTATTTTAATCGCCTCTCCACACCCGTTCTCCACTCACAAACCTGTGCTACACAGACCTATTTATATACTGTGCAGCAATACCTATACACCAACATTAACACACCACACGCAACATATAACACATAACACACACATGGGCGGGGCACACTGCCACAAGAGGGTTTTTGTTTTCAAAAGACTTTAAAACAGTCCTTGACGTTTTGTTAATAGGGCCCAGTTTTAGCCTTAATTTAGTAGACATTCTTCTCTGGAAGACTGGTTTGGAATCTGGCTTGGTTCTCTATTTAGCCCTCAGTGGCAGCAGGCCTCCACATTCCAAAACCAGGTGCAGGCAGTCTCTTACATAAACTCAATGACAAACATTCCAACTTTGAAAAAGACTTCCAGGTGAAACATTTGCCATTGATGTTAAGTCTCTTGTAGTATTTCTAAATACAGAACTTTGGTTTCCAAACCTAAGTTATTTTGAATTTTCTTTGAGATTTTGGTCAAGAACAGGTAGCCTGTATCCGAAATAGATCAAACCAAAGGCGCCTGTAGATATCCTGTTAGAAAACAGTTTCCAATCTAATTTCTATGCACAGCACTCTTAAAACAATGCTGTAAGAAGATCTTTATTGTAATGGTAACATGTCTAAGCTAACGATGCCTGTTCTGCCTCTATGTATTAACTCTCACATTCTGTTGTATAAATGATGTGTGAAATTGTGCCTGTTTTAACAAAGTTCAGCAACAATCTCAAAATCTCTTGGGTTTACATGGTGAAAAATTACAGTCACTCACAGTCCGAATTCGGTCAATGACCAACAAAAATAACCATTTCGCGATTTGAGCATTGACAAATGATCAAAGAACGAAATGAAAGGTTACTTCGGTGTTTGAGCCAATTATTTTGCTGAAATTGCGAAATGGAAAATACCAAATAAGCAAAGAACGAAACACAAAAGAAGAGACAGCAAGGAGGTCGTGATAAGCAAATTTAGGAGGATAGTGACCTCAAACATTAAACTTCAAGCGAGTTTGAAATAACGTTCGTAATGTTCTCGCCTTGTTATTTAGAAAATACAGTTTTAGAGGAAAAAAACAAACACAAGTAAAAGCTGATTGTTTTATTCATATTTTAAGACTACTTTATACACAAACTACAAAATCAAATGTCAATCCACGTTTGTCTAATCACTGTTTTTTAAGCAAAAGAAAGAAAAAAGAAAAGGATGCTTAATAAACGATTGTAATATCTTCATAAATCATGGAAGGGGTGAACTACCACTTTTTACAAAACAGGTTTTGCAGTCCCGATCAGCACCAGACAAGACTTGATGCTATGGCATTTAGAATTGCACTAAACTCCCTTACGCACACAGAAGCACTTCTTTGCTTGACAAAAATGAAGCCTTGCATAGCCCCAGAAGCAGCTTCTGCTGTACGAAGAGAAAGTTTGTTTTCTTTGGGTACTTCGTCAAAATTAGGAATGAACTATCAGACAATTGAAATTCAGTCCGTCTGTAAAGACGCTCCAGAGATCCTCCAGCAGATCGAAGCAGCTGTCTGTTCTTTTGTGTTTCCGTTCTTTGTTTGTTTGATATTTTCCATTTCGCAATTTGAGAAAAATAATTTGCTCAAACACCGAAGTAACCTTTTATTTCGTTCTTTGATCATTTGTCAATGCTCAAATTGCGAAATGGTTATTTTTGTCGGTCATTAACCGAATTCTGACTGTGAGTGTAACATATGTATCATATTGGTTCTCCATTAGGACCAACTCATAAACGTTTTAAGGAAAATTGCACCTGTTTTTTTTGTTGTTTTTGTTTTTGTTATCATGAGGGTTCCAATTATACCACTCCTTTCAAGTTTCATGTGGTCACCAGAGAGAGCACATTTGGGTTAGGTGCAATGGCAACTATTTCTAGGATTTTACTTCCTGGCCTTTCAGGGTCAAAGCTATTCCTTTAAGCCCTATACAAGCCAAAGTCCTCACACCTGCACAAGCAGTGGACTTACATCCTGATAGACCTGCTGTTTTACTGGTATTTCTGCTCTTGAACCTTGTCATGATTTACTTGTGCCTTGTTTTCCAGGAAACATTGCTTTGTGTGTAAACAGTGGTAATCCCCAGCAATTTTCTTTATCTTTCTCACCTTTTACCAAGTTTTTCATACTGTAAATCTGACTCCTTCAATACATAGCAACCCTGTATTTGATGTAGTTTATGAACCTCACTTTTGTGCCTACGGAGATGTCATGCCATGATCTATAAAATAATGAGAAGTGTAACAAACTTTTAAAGAGGTCTGGAGGGTTTGGCCAGGCCTTTTCATCTCATGTAACCATGGCAACTTTATGGTACATAATAGGGAAGCTTTAGTCTTCCGAGGACATTATCACAATTGCAAAGTAAAAGTGTGCTTCTTAACTGGAACACACATGTACAGTATTTTAGTTGGATAAAGAACTAGAGGTTTGATCACATGTATTGTTCACCGGCAGTGTTTGCTTTGGGGAGAGTTCTATTATATCTAGTCTCAAGTGCCAACCAAACAATAGGCCTGAAATCCCCTGTGCTTTTTGCATAAGCCATGCAAAAACAGACACAACAGCAACACAACTCCCTGGTCTTACGAGACTTAGTCAAACAGCTAATGTTGTAAATAACGATAATACTATGAGGTATGTAAACAAACACAGAGCCCAAAGAGGGGCGGAGAAGGTCAAGCAAGTGTTACAGGTCATTTGTACTAGATGAAAGGTTAAAATCCTTATCAGTCAATGTAAAGATTTTTTTAAGGTAAAAATGCATCTAGGACTCTAATAAAAAGTGCCTGCACTGAATACAGCTTGGTAAACATTGTAATTTGCGTCTGTCCCATTGCATTGTATTGAAACCAGCAGAGAGAGACAGTGGTGGTCTAGGTGGTAGTGTTTTTGTAATTCACAACTGGGAATGCATAGCCCTGCTGGGGTAAATAGTGGAGGCGGGAGACTGCACATACAATTTCTAGCCATATATTTTAAGATGGAGACAGTCTTGCCAAACCATAAGATGCCCTTATTGCGTAATCTAATAAATGTCCGGTTATTTGTTTTTATTCCTTTATTTTATGTACATCATATATTTTAAAGCATAATTTCCAGTGCTGATTTCATCTGCAGCATTCGGCAATCCTGTCTTGATTAGAGAAAAAAGGATTTCCAAATGCGAACCCAAGCTGGATATTTTAACACCACAGGCACGCAATGTTGCTTTCACAACATGTTAGTCACAGAATGTATTTAAAGTTGCGGTCTGGTTGTTTTTTTTTTTTTTTTTTTTAATTAATCAAATTTAACTTTTTCAGCACTAGTAAATTGGCAGAAATACTAACCCAGGAAAACGAATTAAATTGTTTGTGACTAACTGACACTTGTTTGGCTAATACAGTTGTAACCAGCCCATGTAGGCAGTTTAAGGACTAATTTTATTAAGGGAGTTTAAGATAAAGTTTCTGTTAAAGGATTATAAGGATTCCATTTTCCTTAATAGACAGAAGGTTGAATTTAAAGCTCACATCCTACTCTACAAAAGAAGAAATGGCTTTTTTTTCAGCAGGTAGACATTGCCACTGTGTTTTTATGGGATCTAATGTAGCACGGTGATGGTGGTGTTTTGGTAATTCTCTGCTGGGTGTGCATATCACTACAGGGGTAAATAGTGGAGGTGGGAGGCAGCTGTTTACCTCAGGTTACACACACTGTAAATGGGATAAGGTACTGTAGGTGAATCTCCTCTTCACACTTACTGAAGTGGCTTACCTTCTCTCAGAGCAGGTAAGCAGCCTCTCATCATGGATTCAATGCAAACATTCTGAAAGGTGTTTGAATTGTTCTGGAGGGAAGCTTGTGGAAATCTGCAGTGCAGTTTGTTCTTCAGAACAGCCCATCGTCCTCACAGCATGAATACTTTAAGCAGACTGTAATGTGAGGTAACCTAGTGCCTGTGTGTCCTATGTTCTATATTACAGTAAACCCTTTCCAATGTAATTGTCTTTTGTCACAATCTTTTCTGAATGACCATTGCTATAATTGTCTGACTTCATTTTGTTAAAGATGCAACTAAACTGGAAAAGGATTAACGGGGACCTAATTAAACGAGATGCTGCACGCATGACTGTTTTATGTTGCTAGCAGGACTAGAAGATGCATACAAGGATGGCATCGCTCTGCAGGTTGTCAATTATTAACTTTCTGCTCACTGCAGGGACTGCAAGAACGTCATTCTGGCATTCCAAGCTTACACAATGAAATTCCTCAAATTATGTATTCAGTTCTTCAGAGTCTTGAAAGCTGTGTCAGTTGCTTTCTGCTTGTTTTGCCCTTTTGCCCATTCCTCTAACAGCCAGTGAAAGTCCTTCCATGCAATATCTCCCCATGTTGGTGCTGGGCAGCAAGTGGAGTGTTTCCTTGCTGGATCTGAGGAATGGGAAGATTACTTACGGGCCACCAAATTCATGCAGACACTGATCTGTTTTTGGGGAGTTCCCAAAGGAGAGCTGTGGGCCATGGTTACTTCTGTTTTAGCCACTCTAATTATATATAGGGCCTGTAACTCATGTGTGCACCTCTGTTGGTTTTATTAAAAGCAATTTTGTCTACCAGAAATAAGTACAGTACATACTATAAGAAAATAATTGTGCCCCCTGCCAATGTGCTTCAACTGCCCTGCCCTGGAAGGAGCACCCTTTTAGGGGATGAGAGGATAGTTCAGTCTCCATACCTATCTTGGCTCCTCTGCCTGCAATGGTGCCCAACTGTGTCAATTTGTGGGCTGTTTTTTGTGGGGGAAACAGACTCAGACCTGAACTGGATGCTAAACCAGTGAAAAGCATAACAAGGCCTGTGATTTATCCCTCTGCACCACCTAGCCCCTTCAAAGACCAGGTCCCAATATCTGTGGCATTAAACATTCACAGGAGACAAAAGACCCCCTTGTGAAGCTATAGAAGATCTGCTTGAAGTACTCGATTCCTCTGCAAACAGCAGTTGTCCACACTCCATTCAGAGTACACAAGCTGTGACAGAAAGCTATTAATGTGGGACTTTCAGGGCTTGCGTTGGCTTCTTGTTATTAATATTTCACCAGCATTTTAACCCCTTCCTGTTAATTATGTGTTTAGTAACCGAGATGCTCTTTAATTTATAAAGTGTTTATATACTGGCTATTTGGCAACGCCCCATAGCAACCAGCTTCTGCTTAAATGTTTTCAAGGCTGGCTTGAGTTTGCTTTCATAGCAAGGTCTGAGATCAGGGGCTGGTGCTTGAATTAATGCGGTGTAAAAAGATGGTGCTGCCAAGTTTGGGTTTGCCTATTCCATATGCTAAATATGTCAGGAATAATTGATTTTGTTTAATTACAGCAAAACAATTCAGTATTGGAATTAAAACCCTAGTACAACAAAATGAACTGTTTGCTTTACATTTGAAATATCTAAATACTCTTTACTGACATAAGTATACTTCCTTAAAATAAATGTAAAAAATAGGGGGAGGGGGATTAAAAAAAAAAAAAACCTCTACAGCTCCAAGTATTTATTTAGTGTCTCACATTACTGCTAGGTCAAAATTTTGCATGTTGCACAACAGGGCCCTCTTTTTTCCCTTGCACTATAAACACATCACAAGTGTTTTGAGTTTGTAGCCAGTTTAAATAAGGTATTCTTTGATGGTAATAGTAGAAGTAATTCCAGTAAGGTTATGATTCAGTTGTGTCCTGCTGAGTTATAGCCAAGCCAAGACTCATTTTCATGTTAAATTAGGCAGTAGTGTTTTTTTAGTGAGTCAACAGCACAAGCATCTGAACAACACTGTAAAGTTCAAACATTTGTCCTTAAGGGACCCATTGTGAAATGTATCTGATATAAATAGGGATGCTTCTCCACCCCTCTTAAATGCCTACCACGTAATTATCGATTTGAATCAGGGCAGAACGACTCTTGGGGATCGTCAGATTTCAGTGGTATTAATATCTTCAACCTTTGGTAATACAAAACGTATCCAGCAAATCACCTGCCGAGTACAGCGGGATAATAATGTGTCATTTGTTTGTTATTTACCCCACAAAAGTGGGGATAGTAATAGCCAACTGATGGTAAGCTGACCAGCTAAAAGAGAATTGGATAAAACATTTTCTATTGACCTATTACTGGACAGGTATACAATCGCAAACTAGGTTTACAGCAAATAGAAGAATGTACAACAAACAGCTGTTTTTTTTAGAACTTTTCAGTAAAGGGATTTGTAATTTACTTATATTGTTCTTGGACCAGCTGAAAACCAGTAAACCACCAGTTCTGACCAGGGTACACCAGGGAAATTTCCATTAGGTACTTTTTTTTTTTTTGTAAAATGAAAACTGCTCATGTTACAGAAATATCAAGAAACATCTAAGGTGCATATCTAAACTCTTAAACGAACCTCCTGAAGTATTCATTTGAAGTTTTCTTTTTTAGAAACTGGTGTTATTTAGCACAGTGGTAAATGCTTTATGAATTTGGCACTGGATACTGTACTAATCTGAACAAATATCTCAACATGCTGTTCTCTAATGGTAGTAGTAAATGTATAAAGCGGGGTACTGTAGCAATTGTTGGACGTCATGCAGATGCGACGTCATATGCATGTATTTGAAAAGCAGGCGATTATCTTTTCACTACCATAATATTTAGGAAGCAAGCTGTCCAAGTGGGACAGTGTTTATTTTTTAGATAGGCCTCGTTATGTGTTATTATGGCAAAGAATGTACACCATTCTGACAGCTGGCACACTTTACCGCTGAAACTTACATCTGAATGACATGTGCATTTGAAATCTATCATATTTCAGTTTTAGCACATGTGTGTTTGCAATGAGCGATGCTAAATCATTTTTGGTTGCAAGCTCGTGTTTGTCGGACCTACACAATACATGATGTAGAAAATAAAAATTGATTCCAGTCTGAGATGTCAAACTAAAAGTAAACTTGTGGGTTATAGTGAGGAAGTTCAAAAAGGAATTGAGAAACAACTTTGTGGTGTTCAATCTTGAGTTGGATATTGCTGCTTTCACTCAAATTATAAAGCCATGTTAGAGGTAACTATAAAAAATGTCTTTGTTAATCAAGGAATAATTGTGTTTGTGTGAGCTCTGAAATTAGTGGGGGACAAAGTTAATTTTAACAAGGAAAATGTATTTAACAGAAAATTGTAACCACTGCAAAGTGTGTTCCCTTGTCCACACTCATCCCCACAGGGGAGAAATCCTTTTCCATTTACTTTAAGTGTTGCTTCGTCAACAAATAGAAAACCTTTTTTTTTTCACACGTTTTGTCTGCCCATTTCTCCTTATCTGTCACAGATTGGAGTGTTTAATTTTCTTTTCTGCTTGTACTGTTTTACTTTAAATAGTCCTCAGACAACAGGAGCCAAAGAATGACCTCCCCAAGCATCTGCCTGAGACATGCCTCATTTATTTACCTTTGTGAGGCATGTAGACAAGATGTAATAGAGTATCACTCTGACACTGAACTATTAGAAACACTAATAGCAAACAAACCTCTTGTGAAAATTGGTGTGTTTTCAAGTCATTATGCATTCATGAACGTGTCCGTTAGCTTGTTTTGAAGTTCTCAAGACAGACATGAGTTTGCATTTAGGCGTTGCATTGGATTTAATATTGATTTATCCTTCTCCCTACCTGCCTGGCTTTGAACTTGCCTGGAAAGTCATAAGGGCCAGGACTGAATAGCCTTCAGAATTCCATTCAAATCATGTGAGTGTTACTTTTAAACTGTGCCAGTTATTATTATTATTATTATTATTATTATATATTTCTTAGCAGACGCCCTTATCCAGGGCGACTTACAATTGTTACAAGATATCACATTATATATTATACAGATATTACATTATTTTTACATACAATTACCCATTTATACAGTTGGGTTTTTACTGGAGCAATCTAGGTAAAGTACCTTGCTCAAGGGTACTACAGCAGTGTTGCCCCCACTGGGGATTGAACCCACAACCCTCCGGTCAAGAGCCCAGAGCCCCTAACCACTACTCCACACTGCTGCCCACGGTTGCACCTACTGTACAGAGCTGAACGGTCACACATTGATTTGAATGGAGTGGGTCATACAGTTCTAAAGGCACGCTCAAATCCAACTCAACAGTGAGCAACAGAACTCAGAGCCACTCAGAATGATCGCAAATGCACTAAAATAGAAACCAAAATATAAGCAAACAAGTGATGACTGACATTTGAAGAGGCTTAATAAATAACAAAAATAAAAACAAGCCTGTTTTTAAAGAAATTTTATAATTAGTAGTACTGTATACAACTGAAATTTAAAGTTACTTTGAAAAACAAATGATCAGTTCATTTTATCCATAGGACAAATTTCTCTGAATTAGATTTAATTCTGACTCAAACAGATTTTTAAACAACTGAACATATTTTTTGCCATGCTCTTTTCCTAAATAAAATGGCTCGACATGCAGTGTTGGTTAACATCTTGTGATATGATTTTACCAACAGTTAGTTAATCAGTCTGGAATGTACATTTGTTTTTGGAACTTTTAAATTGAAATTGATTTCCATGTAAAACACTGAATTTAAAACAGAAATGCTCTTCAAATACATGCTTTTTTAATTTAACAAATTATGTTAACCTTCATTTTTTGTATCGGACAATGGAAAAAGAACTTGAAATCTGTACTAGCTTCATGATGTGCTAACAGGATTAAATGAATAAGTAAATAAATAAATACCTCAAACAAACATTTCACTGTATAGAAATTACAAAAACAGTGAACCGTGGTAAACAACTTTACATATTTAAACATGTACTTACTGTAAGCTACACTGTATTTAAATATTAAGCTTGCATTGTAACCCATTACTGCCCTGTAACAGCTGTAAGTTGCCTTGGATAAAGGTGTCTGCCAAATTAAATTAATTAATAATAATAATTAAATCCTTTTGGATGAAAAAAAAAACTAGAAGCATTCAGTTACCGGTATTGATAATATGAATGCAAGCAGTTTCAATTCATGGTGTATATATAGTATGACAGAGGGGTGATAGTAGAGGAGGTATTCATCGCACAGCAGCATGTAGTGTCCAACATTAAAGGTCAGCTCAAACAATCACGGTTGAACAGGCCCGTTTTGTCATCTGACTGAAGTGTCCTTTACCGCTGGGGCTTTGAGCTGTAACATATCTTAACTTCATTTTAAGGTGTAGCAGTGTTTATGAAGCATTTGTTAGGTGTGTGTTGTGCTTGGATACATGCAAATTAGTATACAAAATAATATTTATCACTGCAGTTGTAGTGTTGTGTGATGCACTGCACTTACAGAGAGTTGTGCAGAGTTGCCGGTTCGCACCCAGCCTCCTCCCTGTTACAAAATGTCAAATAAATTAGTCAAACCATTTAAATATCACAATATAAACAGAACTGACTTAATCACTCAGAGACAGCAGATATGCTTGTTATTGTATCGAACGTTTGCTTATATTATATGTTTCAAATACTTTTAGGGAAATAGTGCACAATTGGTAAATACACACACGCATAAGGTTTCTAAGTTTGGACGATGCAATTGAGAAGCAAGAGGGGGCATGTCCTGCTGGAGTCACAAGATTGAGCAGTTCTGCAGGCCCCTCTTCTGCAGCTGCAGGTCTTGACGGGATCAAACTTGTGACTCACTGACAAGCCCAGACATGCCTGCAGAGACGGGACTGAGTGAGCACTGTACCTTGGCTGTTCTCTCCCGGCACACTTCCCCAGCCAGCACAGACATGATCAGGCTTATCACGTTCCCCAGGCCCGTGCAGAGGTGTCAACAGAAAGCTACTAGAACTAGGATGTCAGATTTCAATTGTATTCAAAATGTTTGAGACATCGTTTTGCAACCTCAAAATGTCAACATTTTTAAGTAGAATTGAAAACCATGCAAAACAACAATGTGGTGCCAATTCTGAATCACCTTGTATATAATATATATTTCTTGCAGAAAAAATGAATTCTAAAAAACATGAATTGCATAGAACTGTGTGTGTGTGTGTGTGTATACTGTGTGTAATATATATATATATATATATATATATATATATATATATATATATATATATATATATATATATATATATATATATAATAAAGTTTACAAACGAGAGGAGGCCATTCGGCC
Organism: Acipenser ruthenus; assembly: GCF_902713425.1. Classification (NCBI taxonomy): domain Eukaryota; kingdom Metazoa; phylum Chordata; class Actinopteri; order Acipenseriformes; family Acipenseridae; genus Acipenser; species Acipenser ruthenus. The sequence continues at coordinate 16,748,863 of NC_081215.1, forward strand.
CATCCCAGGGTGTCGGCTTCAATAACATTACTGGGGAGTTGGTTCCAGACCCTCACAATTCTCTGTGTAAGTGCCTCCTATTTTATGTTCTGAATGCCCCTTTATCTATCTTGCCCATTTGTGACCCCTGGTCCTTGTTTCTTTTTTCAGGTCGAAAAATCCCCTGGGTCGACATTGTCTATATCTTTTAGGATTTTGAATGTTTGAATCAGATAACTGCGTAGTCTTCTTTGTTCAAGACTGAATAGATTCAATTCTTTTAGCCTGTCTGCATATGACATGCCTTTTAAACCCGGAATAATTCTGGTCGCTCTTCTTTGCACTCTTACTAGAGCAGCAATATCCTTTTTGAGGCGAGGTGACCAGAACTGAACACAATATTCTAGATGAGGTCTTACTAATGCATTGTAAATTTAACATTACTTCCCTTGATTTAAATTCAACACTTTTCACAATCTATCCGAGCATCTTGTTGGCTTTTTTTTTAGACCTTCCCCACATTGTCTAGATGAAGACATTTCTGAGTCAACATAAATGCCTAGGCCTTTTTCATAGATTCTTTCTTCACTTTCAGTATCTCCCATATGATATTTAGAATGCACATTTTTATTGCCTGCGTGCAGTACCTTAAGAGGACTTAATACTGATCCCTGTGGTACACCACTGGTTACTTCACTCCGTTTTGATGTTACTCCTCTAATCAGTACTTTCTGTTTTCTACATGTTAACCACTCCCTAATCCATGGGCATGCATTTCCTTGAATCCCTACTGCGTTCAGTTTGAGAATTATTTTTTTTATGCGGGATTTTGTCCAAAGCTTTCTGAAAATCTAAATAAACCGATGTCATATGCTTTGCAATTATCCATTGTCAATGTTGCATCCTCAAAAAATTCAACCAGGTTAGTTAGACACAATCTCACCTTCCTAAAACCATTCTGACTGTCTCCCAGGATACTGTTACCATATAGGTTATTTTCCATTCTAGATCTTATTATAGTTTCCATAAGTTAACATATAATAGAAGTCAGGCTTATTGGTCTGTAGTTACCTGGTTCGGTTTTGTTTCCCTTTTTGTGGATCGGTATTACGTTTGATATATATATATATATATATATATATATATATATATATATATATATATACAGACATGCTCAAATTTGTTGGTACCCTTACAGCTCATTGAAATAATGCTTCATTCCTCCTGAAAAGTTATGAAATTAAAAGCTATTTTATCATGTATACTTGCATGCATGCCTTTGGTATGTCATAGAATAAAGCAAAGAAGCTGTGAAAAGAGATGAATTATTGCTTATTCTACAAAGATATTCTAAAATGGCCTGGACACATTTGTTGGTACCCCTTAGAAAAGATGATAAATAATTGGATTATAGTGATATTTCAAACTAATTCGTTTCTTTAATTAGTATCACACATGTCTCCAGTCTTGTAATCAGTCATTCAGCCTATTTAAATGGAGAAAAGTAGTCACTGTGCTGTTTGGTATCATTGTGTGCACCACACTGAACATGGACCAGAGAAAGCAAAGGAGAGAGTTGTCTGAGGAGATCAGAAAGAAAATAATAGACAAGCATGGTAAAGGTAAAGGCTACAAGACCATCTCCAAGCAGCTTGATGTTCCTGTGACAACAGTTGCAAATATTATTAAGAAGTTTAAGGTCCATGGAACTGTAGCCAACCTCCCTGGGCGCAGCCGCAAGAGGATAATCGACCCCAGATTGAACAGAAGGATAGTGCGAATGGTAGAAAAAGAACCAAGTTAACTTGTAACTGCCAAAGAGATACAAGCTGAACTCCAAGGTGAAGGTACGTCAGTTTCTGATCGCACCATCCGTCACTCCCAAAGCATTACTTCACCCATGTTCCCTTGTCTCCACAATACTTTTTAGTTGCACGCATTTCCTGGTGATTTACTATGGCCAAGGGTACGACTGACATAGCTTACTTAAGCATCGTTGCATGTCAAGTCGAGCAAATAATGTTACACTTATAACATTACTGTGGTGGATTCTTTCAAGATGATAATGCACTCACCCACTGTGCCAGAATTGTGTGCAAATGGTTTGAGGAGAATGACAGAGATTTCAGCATCTTCCATGGCCACCACAATCATTAAATCTCAATCCAATTGAGCATGCTTGGGGTGAACTTGAGCAACCCATTCCTTCTCACGATCCTCTGCCTATCGCTCTGTACCAATTGCATGAAATATTAATCTTACTGGATCAGTAGCCCTCGATCCAACACTTTGTGGAGTCCATGTCATGTTGTGTCAAGGCTGTGATCAGGGCAAGCCCATGTTAGATTCTAATAAAGTGGATATTTAAGTCTAATCCCTATGGACACTTCAGCTATAACACCTGCTAGTGTAGCCAGATTAATGGGACACGCTACACAAATGTCATTTTGATTTTACCACTTTAGAAAAATATTTACCTACTTTCTTCGTCCACATACGGGAATTGCAAATACACTATGTTTACATTTGAATCAATTAGATCTGAAACCTTCCCGGTGCAAATAAAGTAAAAGAACAGGTGCAAAGTTAGATATAGGAGTGAATGGGGTCCTTTATAAGACTTATTATCTTCCTTTCTGGAGGGGGGTTCAGCCTTCCCCAACCTATTCTATTAACAATGGCTCGTTATATTCTCTCAAGGATTTTATACAGGGCAATAAAGCTAGCTGTCCAAGTTGAAACTGATTCTGAATGCCTGTTGTGTGTTCGTTCCCTCTTCTCAAATGTTTCATTATAAATAGGGCTTCTGATTTTCGGTTTTAACCGATAGAACCCGATAAAATACCCCCGATACAAAAAAAAATTAAATCAGTGGATAGCCAATAAACACCGAAAAACACCGTAAAAACTGTGGAAATGGTTAATCTATTCACGTTGACTTTACCCATTTCACATTTAGAAAAATAAAACCTACTACAAAAATAATAATAAATACATTTCCCTGTGCTGCTGGGCAATGTCCTGCCTTCCTGACTTGTATCTATCATTAATTAGTTCTGAATACTTTAAACCCACCCAAGCTACTGAGTGACAGCACATTCCTACATTTCTATTGGAGACTCCGCTTGCTAGATTTAAAACAAGATTACAATCAGGATGGAGGCTTGTTAGCGGGATTTAAAGCTGTATTACATTTAAGACACAGAGGATTTAAAACAGAATTGTGGCGAAATGTACAAAAATGCCTACACACAAAAACCCCAGAAGAATGTGCCCGTGACCATAGGGATTTCGTTGTGGAAGACAGCAAAGGAAAGAAGCTACAACTTAAATGTGCAAGTACTGTCGAGTTACTATACATATTTTGACACACAGACACACACACACACACACACACGCAAAATGCTCAAGCATTTTGGAAAGTAACCGAAAACACTAATTTCATACAGTATATCAAAAACGAAAGCCCCGAAAAAACCTGATTTACATAAAACTCGAAAATAGCTCCGAAAAATACAATTAATAAAACCTGAAAAACAGAAGCCCTAATTATAAACTTAATGAGAAACTTGGTATGGGTGTGAAATATCATAGTGAATCTTAACTAGTACTGTATTCTTTGTGTTGTTTAGATTCACTTTGTATCATTTTCTGTTTCAATCATCACATCCTGGTAAAAACTCTGTAGTTTAACGCACCTCTGTGGCTTCAATAGAGATCCCAGTATCATGTCTAACAGTCAAGTACATCAGGTCCACTTGTCCCCCAATACACTCTGTCTTCTGTAGATGTAAGAAATACATCCGTAAGAAATACTGCATTGTACAAAAGTGGTTTTACTTTCATATATTAGGGGCAAATGTTTTGCAGGGGAACACTTTAATGGTTACACTCAGTTGTACCAGATGTACTTGGAGGTTAGACATGATTCTGAGAGCTCTATTGAGGATACAGGGTGCTTTAAAAAGTCACTTGCATGACTGAAACAGAAATCAAATGATATTCCACATGCCAAATTGTTCTTTAAATAAAATAGAAAGGCACATTTTCAAGTGGGTTTAACATAACTTTAATGCAATTTTGTACCATGTAAAGCTATTGCCCTTTGAGCCTTTTCCTTTGGCACTTGCTTTATAATAGGGCCCACATTGTGCTAAACGCATGTTTTTTTATATATTTAACAAGGAATGAGACATTTAGTTCTAGATGTTCTGCACAACAATTGGAACACAAATATGCTCCAGCAGTTGCGTGCTGCAACACAGTAGACAAGTGTAATTTTTCAGATAACGCAAGCGCTAATGTGTGTGTTGGTGGATAATCTGTCCCTCCTGGTGCCTGAAGTGTACAAAATGTTCTGGGTCAGGCAGGGATTGGTAATGAAGCTGGCTACTCGCCAGTCACACAGCCTGAAGTAACCTCTCCAAGGAGCAGTCGTTTCTATGTATTAGCGTTGCAGTAATTGGGTCTCTGTCCATCTACTAAAGAATACTACTACTACGATCAGTGGGCTCTAGGGGGCGAGATCTGTACCACCTCCCCTTTCGTTTTGCACATTTAATTTACAGCTCTTTTAACCGTTTTTTTTTCGTTAAATTAGTTAAGGCCTAGTCCTTGTTAGCACCCCTATTTGTTTAGGGGTGCTGGGCAACTGGTGTAGTCCGCCCACTGGGCCCTTAAATAGGACTACTACCACCACTACTACTACGACTACTGCTACTACTAATAATAATAATAATAATAATAATACAAGAATGAATGGAGACGTTGTCTATTGTAGCAATCTCGTCATGCCATCCCAATTACAGACGTTTATCTTTCTCTGCAAGTAGGCAAGCAGGAATGACATTTTAAGAACTAGTAAGAAGGGCATATCTAACAGGAATGTCCTTGCTGATCCAAACAGAGCTGATCTGCTGCACGATGTGTGCTTTCAAAGAGATGTAACAGTGTTGATGTTTCTTGGCCCTAATAGGAAATGGGTTATTCTCTTCTTTAGGGGTACACAATTATTTTTTTTTTTTTTTGTTAATGTCTGACAAACAGAATAGTCTTTAAACCAAATTAAGAGAGATGAATTAAAAGAGCCTTATCTGTTTGATCTGCATTGCATACATTTGTTTTCTTAATGTTCATGTTATGTTTTAATCCAAAATGTGGTGTTAATTCAGTTTCATAATAAACTTCTGTTACATTAGACAGAAATGTGGTCACTTGAGTAACATCATTGTATCTCAGCTACAGAAATCACAACTTTAAATCACACTTTTCTTTTTTTTCTAACTGCTAGCTTTTGCCAAAAAAAAAGCCACTGTTGTCTTTAGAAGCTAAATAGTAAATTGATATTGGAGGAGAGTGATTTGTTTTCAAATCTAATTTATAATTCATTTCCTCTGGTAGTACAAGAGAAAAATGAATTGGCCAGGCATCCCGTGCTAATTTTTGAAGTGAGCCCGTAAGATAAATATTTCGACTATTCTTCAGTGATGAAGGGACTGATGTGAGCTTGGGAGATTCATTTGGGGGAGCATGTTAGGAATTTGTGCATGCTCTATAAAAGAAGCACAGAAATTATGCATTTGATCTCTTAAGATGTACAGCATTTTATTGGAGCTGAAAGTTAAAAAGTTTTTGAAATTGTTGCTTTGCCAAAGTAGCATGAAAAAGGATGTCAGATAAAGCACTGCTTCAAAGTGTTTTTTGTTCTAAGATCTTCCATTTTATTGATATACTACTTCTCTTTTTCCCAGTTGATACATCTGTTTTATATTAAGCCTATGGGAGATTTCTTATTCAAGTAAAATGGTGTTTGATGACAATGAAGAAAGGGCTATTTGGTAAGCAATAAACAAATGAAAGTGGTGCATCTGTGAAAATAATCCACTGATGTTAAGTAGCATTATCCACAGTTCATCTGATAGCCATTCAAAATGTCATTTGTATTCTAGCTCTTCTAGCAATTGAACCATTTTAGTAATTACAATTAAATGGATTTTCAGATAGGAAAATCAGCAACTGACTAATGTGAATTCAGTGACTATTTGATAAACATTTTTCTGATGAATCCAGTTTTGTTTGACTAATTGCGGTCTGCATATAATAATAATAATAATAATAATAATAATAATAATAATAATTATTATTATTATTATTATTATTATTATTATTATTATTATTATTACTAATTATTATTATTAGCAAGTGCAGTTAAGTATTAGTATTATTATTATTATTATTAGCAGTAGTATTAGTATTATTATTTTTTAGAATAATTTACACACAATTGTACATAATAAGGCTGTAATTCCATCAAGCCTTTCGAGTGACATCAATAACCACAAGAGTGCTAGCTTTGGTAGTTTTATCAGTGTTGCCAGCAACCCAATACTACTGTGAATACTACTGGACAAATTGACAACCTGCAATTATAAAGCCCTAAAGTAGAATCTTATTTTAAGGCTGCTTCAAGATAATGTTGTTTTTCTCCATGGATTTGCAAAAAAACAAATCTCTTTTAAACAATATACAGTACTTTTCCAGGCCCCAGGGCAGGGTGTATTGTCACATGACAGAGCACTTACAGTATTTCAAACAAACACTGAGCACTGTATCTGTGCAGAAACTGTTATGCAACCCACAGTGTACCCACACATCAGATGGTGTCTGCTGATGCCAAGATCTATGAAGGCAATTTTACTGCTGCCTGTAAGGCATAAACAAGGGACCGTATTTAACAGCATTACCTAATCAACCAGAAAGGAGAATTCAATTGTGCATTTAAGACATAGCAAAGTGTGGAACTTCATTACCAACGCAATAACCCATGTAAGGCCATGCTTGAAATAGTGTAACATTGATTGCAATTATGGCTACAGTATCTTGGGACATGTTATTTTCCAATGAAAAAGTCTAAATTGTTACATGGATCATAAAATGTGCCATTTAGGTTTTTGATTAAACTATATATATTGTGTTGCATTATTTAGTGAGTCCCATGTATAATGTTGATTTGAGACATTATTAGGATGTCTCAACACATCAAAACTCCAGAAGAGTACTTTTGGGCAATACCATACACTTTTACTTTATTAGAATGGTATACAAAATAAATGCCTGGATGCTGCTACTTGATTTAACTCATGAAAAGCTTCATAAAGTTTACTGTTCCTTCTCTGTGCAGTTTTAGAAAGGACAGATGTGTGAGCCGCGTGACAGCCTGCCCAGCACAGTACTGAGGTGTTGGGTATTGAACTTTGGTAATGAAATGTGCTGTGTTTGAACTGGCCCATGATACATAACATGAAGCAAATTAAATGGTTTCATCCGGGGCTGTAGTATAAGTGCATTATTGAGGTTATGTTTACATGGATTTGTGCTGTTGCATTTCATGAATTGCCATCTCTGCCAAACCATACGGTTTAAAGACGAACATCCACCAGTCAACTAAAGAACAAGCTCAAGGTTTTTCTCCATGAATCCACTTCCTGTCATTTGGTATTTTTTAAAAGATATCGTTTTTATCTTTTTCAACTTCCCTGTGTTTTTCGGGACACTTTGTTACGCAGTAGAACAAGCAATAGCGGTCCCATACATAGTAGAGACATAAATATCAACGTGGATTACGTAATGCTAAATGTAAGGATACATTATTGTAAAGTGTATAGAGTGAGATATTATACTACTGCACCAATAGAGTAGCAATGTAATTGAGAATCTCAGCGAGTCATTTCTCTACTTGACTGAATTTGAGGACATGAAGAAAGCATGCCAGCATGTTAATGGACAGGCAGTGGAAACTCCACATTGTTCTATGAGCTCAGTATTGACTGGTCTGGCTTTGCTTAAAACACAGAGATTAAGGAATTTTCATTTGTGTCAGCAGGGTTGCTCCTTCTTGGGTGGTCTGTATTAAACTGAACCGGTTATATAAACTGTGTGATACCCGAGTCTCTCCACACGAGGTGGTGGGTCCAACCTGGGAGTGTTTGTTGTCCCAGGATTGTACTTGGATTTGCTTTCTCTTCTGTTTCAATAGTAAACCCTTGGGCGTGTGACAAGACACTGGCATATATAACTCTACCGAGGTGCTGTTAGTTGACTGAAAATAAGGATTTGTGAAGTGGAAAGTGGTCGTGGTGTTATGCTGTTTAAAAAACGTGATTAAAAAAAATGATTTGTCTTCAGGGACCAAGTGAAACATATATAAATTGAAAGATATTAAACAGCAACTGTCCTTGTTGTTGTTTAGATTCACTTTGAAACTATTTCATCACAACCTGGTAACGTTTTATAACTCAGAAGTTTAATGCATCCTTGTGTCCTCAATAGATATTTTTGTCTAACTTCCAATTACATCTGGCACACACCAGAGTGTAACCATTAACCTGTCCCCTTGCATCACTCTGCCCCAAGTGGATGTAAGAAAGTGGGGCAGGTTAATAGCTATACTCTGGTGTACCAGATACACATGGAGGTTAGATTCTGAGAGCTGTATTAGCTGTAGGCACACAAGATTACTTTTTGGCCACAATGTGAATATTTTCATGGGCGAAATTCCCCTAAAGTGAAAGTGTTTTAAAAGTATAATAACAAAATACCCTTGCCAGAAATTATACAGTTCATACCTTCTAACACTTGATGCGTACTATATAATTCATACATACTGTGACCCTGTAATTGCCTCGCCAATTCATAACAATTATTTGGTAATTACGGAATTATGTGCCCTGTAACTACGTGCCGTGTTAACAAAATACCATATTTGTCATACTTTGCCTGTCTTTATTGAAAAGAAGGGTCATTTGTACTCTCTATACACTAAAGCAAGTGGGTATAGAGATGAAATTTGGTGGATATGGGGGTCCAAGAGGCTCCCCTAGTAAAAGCATGAAGTCAGTGGAGCATCATGGCTGTGTGAAGCTGCTGATCTTCGCTGACCATTCCACAGAGAGCGCTGGCTCTGGCTCTCCAACGCACCACTACATACCCTAATGGCCAGACACCCAGTGAGCTCTAAACGTACACCTGCAGGGCTGGCCTTTGTCTTCCTTGGGCCAGTAGCTTGCCAACATCTGCTGTAGAGCTCCTGGATTTAAAGAGGCAGGTTTGGCGGTGAGATCAGAAGACTCCCACTGACCATCAGTCCTGGGCTGCTGTTGGGTTGGCTGCACTAAAGGAACATATTTGGATATTCTAAATGGGGGAGAACGACTATAAAATCTAAAAAATAAAATAATTGGGCATACTACAAAACAACATGTAAAAAGGAAATTTCTGGATATTTGTAAGGACATTTGTAGGAAGCATCTCTGGTCTTTTTAAAAACAGGTTAGAAAGACAGACATACAGGAAATAGTGTCGAACTGCAGCCACAGTGAAGTAAAAGAAGTTCAGGAACAAGGAAATTGAATCATGGGTTGGATTTCCCACAGGTGAAAATAAGAATTATTTCAAAGAGGGGGTGCTGGTATAAGTGACTTACTTTGAGCTTTTGAAGGTTATATTATATATATATATATATATATATATATATATATATATATATATATATATATATATATATATAATATATATATATAGGGCTTGAGCTCTGTATTTTATACAGAAAAGAAAATCTGTCAGGACAACTCAGTTAAACAAGTGAAAACATATTATACTCCTTAATAGTTCTCCATGAGCATAGTATGATTTAAAGATACATATATCATAAATTATATAATACATAATACGTCAGGCATGTTTAATGTGTCCAATAGTACTGCATTTTATAATAATAATTATTATTATTATTATTTGTTTTGTTATCTAACATCAACAGTATGGTCAGCTGCCCGTGAATAAGATGATATATCATAAAGACTTGGTTTTATCAGTAATCTGTCATCATGTACAGTAAGTGTATCCTGTAATAGGGGGAGTAAAAATGCTGCCCCATGTGGCAAAATAAAGGTGTCTTTACTTAAGGGTTAAGAGGAAGAATGTACATGGTCCCCATGTGCTTGCTACATTTGAGATGCTTTTGCAGCACCACCAAATACCAAAATATTTGTGGTTAGAGTCAGATGTTTAGTGAGTCCTTCTTGGATAAAATCCATGTCTCTTTTAAAATGATATTTCCATTGTTTTGGCCAATTATGGATTAGGTTCTGGTACACCGTAACCATGCTTGTTTATGATTCAGAGATAGAAACCAGAAGGATCGTGTTTTTACCTCATTAACCTTTTAACCTTTGCAAAATGCAGTGCCTGTGACAAAGCTTATATCACCACAATCAGAACACAGTGAAAACAAGACGTGTTGTATATGGAAAAAGAGGGAAGGAGGGACCTGGAGAGACAGAGAAGGAAGAAAAAAGAAAGATAGATAGAAATGGTTGACTAATATTGGCAGATGGTTCTTAACTGCAGCATTTATTCAATTTTAGTTTGTTTGCTGGTTTTAAATGAATAATTGAGAGAAGGAAAGAGAAAGAAAGAAAGAGAAAGAAAGAAAGTTTGGATTTAAAAAAAGAAAAACCACGTGGTTGCTGTATTGGATTTGTCTCGGCCTCACAGATTCCTCCTTTTTTGCAATGTATTATTGATTTAATTACTCTGGCTTTTCTCTGCCATCTATTTGAAATGGAAATTTAAACTATGCAAGATGATAGTCAAGTTGAGCCTGCAAAAAAATAGTGGTGATTACTAAAAGCAGCTTTGTGCTCAGCTTTACCTGAAACAGGGCTGTCCAGAGTATGGCGCTTGAGCTGTAGATGGCTGTATGAGCTCCACAGTATTATCCTTTAGATTTTAAAGGTGAAGTATCCCATTCAAGGCTTTTTGACTGTGAAAATGTGTTTAAGCTCATGCAATATGTTTAATATCACAAAACTACAGAAGCTGTCTGGTGAATTGCTTTTGTTTTTCCCTGCTACTACTTGTTTGGGCCTTCTTAAAAACTCCCTGATCATGGGTATGACTAACCGAACAGATTGACCAGATTTCAGCTAAAGCATGATTGTTCTACTGTGTTATCTGCATTTAATGTATCTTTAGCCATTAGTGACCAGGTGTACAGTGATGTGTCTGAGAAGCGCGTGCAGTTTATTTTCTTTTTTCAGAATCCACTACAGGTAAATGCAGGTATTTGCTACAAAAACTTTATAATGCTCCAAGATTTTGGATTTACCCTAGGTAAACGACAATGTCCAAGGCTGAAACGAATCAGATTCAAACCCAGGCCTCCAGAAGTGAAAGGCTAGGGAGTTAGCCTTCTGTACCACCTAGAGCCTGACATCTAGAAGCCTCTGTAATATGCCTGGTTCCAAGTGTATATGGTCTGGTTCCAAGTGTAAAGCTGTACAGAAGTATTCTCGGTCGCGGTCTGGTTCCAGGTGTAAGGCTGTACAGAAGTATTCTCGGTCGCGGTGTGGTTCCAAGTGTAAGGCTGTACAGAAGTATTCTCGCTCGCGGTGTGGTTCCAAGTGTAAGGCTGTACAGAAGTATTCTCGGTCACGGTCTGGTTCCAAGTGTAAGGCTGTACAGAAGTATTCTCGGTCGCGGTGTGGTTCCAAGTGTAAGGCTGTACAGAAGTATTCTCGGTCACGGTCTGGTTCCAAGTGTAAGGCTGTACAGAAGTATTCTTTTGTTTTTCTAACCTCGCCATAACACCAGTGAAACAAAAACAAATAGATGAAAGCTGTTTTTATTCACAAAATTGGCCATCTTTTAGGATCGCTGTCCAACAACTGCTGCACACCCGAAGAGAAATTTAGACTGCAGGCTGAAATTGGAGCCAATTCTGTAGAAACTGAGAAAACAACAAAAGTGTTATCTACTTTTTTTTCTCATTCTTAGATCAGATAAAGAAATTAAGCCTCAGAGTTTTGCACTATGTGATTTTGATTTCAGTTTGTGGTCCAGTGTCTTAAAAGTTGGTGGTATATCATTGATACTATGTCCTTCATTTACCATTAAATCTGTGTGGAGGTGAATTTTAATAGACTGTCCTAGTATACATCACTACAAAAACAATGGGTTTTTTTTTTTTCAGAAACAGCAGTAATTAACTAGAGTAGTAGTAATACAAATGGTATCCCATGATAAAAGTATTGTAAAGAACAAGAGTCTTTTAAGAGAGGGATTCTGCCAGGAAAAAAATGTTATATATATACTGTGGAAGTTGTTTCACTTTTAATGGATATATGCAGAAATTACCTTGTCAATCGCCCCATTCATTTTCCATTGGTATTGAATCCTATGTACTATAGGCCCACTTGTGTAAAATTGCACAAATAAAGTGAGCCTGCACAGGATTCAACACACATGTGAAAAATTAGAATGTGGCAGTAGACAAGATCATTTCTTCAAGTTCCATGACCACCCACTCTTGTCCTTTGCAGTATACTGCTTTGCTTTACAAGTGTGTGGTGGTTTTGTTAAGGCCTGAGCCATATTCAAAACCGAAATTATTCAAACTCTATTAGACCACTACGCCACCAAGCCCCCACACACACGTTGTATATATTTTTAACCCGACCTGGACTGGAGAAATAAAAAGTTCACAACCTCATGAAAACACCACATCGCATCCCACTGTGCAGCTGGGTTCCCAAACCAAGACACCCACCAAGAAATCCAACCTAAAAATAGCAGCTAGCGGTGTAGTAAGTCTGTCTCTGCTCTTTTTATTGACAACCCAGACCACTGAACAAATTACACAGGCAGCACGTCTGGAGTTATTGTTAAACTTTTCTTGAAATATATACCGTACATATTTAAATATATTGGCACAGTACATTATCCAAATGTTGCTTTGCTACGCGTTTTTTTTTTAAATAGCTCTAAAATTAACACCGTTTAAAACGAAAACTCACGAAACATGGCAGGGTGGTAGAGGCCTTTGGGAAGTTGTGTTGGAGTGAAAATGGCCATGTTGGATTTGTCAAAAATATTCTAACGTCGTCTTCTCTGAAACCGTTATGCCGATTGAAGCGAAACTTTGCATACATAGCCTTGGCAAGGTTGTCTATCAAGCTACACAAAAAAACATGGCCGCTGCGAGCCAATCAAATTTCAGCTATGGTCATGTATATATTGCAGTGTTTATCTATGGTAGATTGTGGTAGAGTGATGAAACTTCAGAAGATTAGTAGAGGCCTATGGGAATTAATGTCAAAGAAAGAATGAAGTTTATTGGTCACATGGTTTGGTAGCCATATTGGAATTTTTAAGCTACATTTTTTAATGTCCTTAAAATGCAAAACTGGCTTTATAACTCCTTTGAGAGTGCAGATAGTCATGTTTACTATGGAACACATATAGAAACCCACATCTGCTCTATCAAAAAAATGTTTTTGCCCATGATCTCTGACCTGTCCTAAAGGTCAAATGAAAAACTAGCTTATAACTCCTTAGAGAATGCAGATAGGGTCATGGTTACTATGGAACACATATAGGAATCCATATACACTACCGGTCAAAAGTTTTAGAACACCTCAATTTTTCCAGTTTTTATTGAAATTTACGCAGTTTAATGTCTCAATGTACTCTGAAATTAAAGCATAGAACAAATAAACAATTGGAGATAAAAAAGAAATCATGGAATCGTTTTGTTTAACAAAATTTAATCTAAATTTTTGACTCATCAAAGTAGCCACCTTTTGCAGATATAACAGCCGAACACACTCGTGGCATTCTTTCTACAATGGAAATCAAATATTGTTCGGAAAGTTCTTCCCAACACTGTTGCAGAAGTTCCCACAAATGTGTTGCACTTGTAGGTTGCTTTGCTTTCACCCTTCTGTCCAGTTCATCCCGAACCAGCTCGATAGGGTTTAAGTCTGGAGACTGTGCTGGCCATTCCATGATTTGAAGCCTACCGTCTTGTTCTTTTCTTCTAAGGTAGTTCTGACATAGCCTGGAGGTATGTTTTGGGTCATTATCTTGCTGTAGGATGAACCCCTGACCAACTAGGCATATACCAGAGGGTATTGCATGGCGCTGCAAAATGCTGTGTAGCAGTTTTGGTTCAGGGTGCCACTCACTCTGTGCAAGTCGCCGACTCTGGATCCAGCAAAAGAGCCCCAGACCATCACGCTTCCTCCTCCATGTTTGACAGTTGGTGTCACACACCGAGGAATCATCCTTTCGCCTACTCGACGGCGTATAAAAACCCTGCGTGATGAACCGAAATTTTCAAATTTTGATTCATCGGTCCATAAGACCTTCTTCCAGTCTTCAGTAGTCCACTGGCGGTGCTTCATGGCCCAGGCAAGCCTCTTTTTCTTATTTTGCCATCTTAGCAATGGCTTTCTTACTGCCACTCGACCTGTCAAACCTGCAGCTCGAAGTCTTCTCTTCACAGTTGAAACTGAGACTTGCTTACTTTGACCAGTGTGAAGCTGTGCTTGAAGCTGTTGTCCTGTGAGCCGCCTATCACGCAAGCTGTTGACTCTCAGAAACTTGTCTTCTGATTCTGTTGTGGCTTTGGGTCTGCCTGACCTCTTCCTGTCAGAGTTTCCTCCAGTTTCCAAGTGCCTTTTGATGGTGTAGGAAACTGTACTCACTGACACCTTGGCTTTCTTTGCAATTTCTCTAAAGGAAAGACCTACACTTTTAAGGGTTATAATGGTCTGTCTGTTTTCCTTTGTTAATTGCCTTTTTCTCGCCATTATGAGAGCAATATACTACTTCCTGCAGTACAGTACTGTCCAAATAATGCTTAAGAGGGTGTAGTAACACAGTCTGTTCCAACACTGCTTTTATACAGACAGAGGGTTTGTAAGTAATCAACAAAAGTTGGGACACCTGTAGGAATTGTTAGCATCAAGTTTCAAGGCTTAATTTACTTCCATTGCTGCAGAACAGCTGTAAGTTGTTAACCCATTACTTGTTCCCTGAAAAAGGCCTTTTTGTATAACTCTGAAATGTACATTATTTTTCAGTTTTTGGTAACCTAAACTTTTTTTTTTTTTTAACCTCTGGCAGTTTACCGCTTACCTTTGTACCATTTCAGGTTATTCACTGGACTTGAACTGCTTAAATTTCAATAAAAACTGGAAAAATGGGGGTGTTCTAAAACTTTTGACCGGTAGTATATGTTCAATCAAAAAATGTTCTTGCCCTTGCCTGTGACCTCTGGCTTCTCCTAAAGATCAAATGTAAAACTGGCTTATAACTCTTTAGAGAGTGCAGATAGGGTCATGGTTACCATGGAACCCATGTATGCTCTAGCAAAAAATGCCCTTGCCCATGACCTCTGACCTCTCCTAAAGGTCAAATGCAAAACTTGCTTGTAACACTTTAGAGAGTGCAGATAGTGTCATGGTTATTACGGAACACATATAGAAACCTATAAACTTCATATAGTTGTAGAGGCCTATGGGAAGTAATGTACACGAATGAATGAAGCTGATTGGTCACATGGATGGTGGCCATATTGACATTTTACTCAAATTTTGTATGTTCCATAACATCAACACTTTTACACAGAAAATCTTGAAACTTTGCAGAATAGTAGAGGCATGTGGGAAATAATGTCTACGACTGAATGAAGCTCATTGGTCACATTTATAGCGGCCAATCACAATGCTTAAATTTCACAATAACACCTTGGAAACCGTAAAGTTGCTAGCAACTTATAGTATTTATTTGTTTTGCTCAAGAAAATACTGTAATGTAAAGTTTCTGTAATGAAGATAATATTTTCTGTACTGTACCAGGAGAAACTGTCTATACTAGCATTGTATTGTTATAAATTGTAGGAAAAGCATACTCTCAACAGTTTTAAATATAGGATTAGGGCGGATTTACAGCAAGCCATACATTATTGTAAGCCAGTAGTACTCGGTTTAATTTTAATGAAAAATAACATAACCGTTCACTGGACTGATTTTGTTTTTTGCTTTCATCTTATAAAATCAGGGACTTTCATTATGAACCTGTTCTACATTGCTAGACCATGGATGACATTTCACTGCACTTGTGACATGGCTTGCTCTTTAAAATCATGTGTGTGTATGTGTAGAGGTTATTTGTTCAGAGACATCAAAATGTTTATTAAGCAAGGGGTCTGAGCGAGATGAAAAAATTGAATGTATAAACACAGAACAGATAGTATATATTTGGCAATACATATGTGGCTGTCTGACCTTCAGGGGGAAAAAAAATGATAAAGGTTTACAACTGTGTCTCTGATTTGATTTAAGCTTTGGACATAACACTATTTCAGGAATTAGGCAAAGTATTCAATGTTTTACATTCTGGATTCCATCTGGTGTACCACAATGGAAAATAAAAATCAAGCAATTATCTTCAGAATGTGTTGTAATGGAAAAAAAAATGTGGACAGCCAGCCATAGCACTGAAGCCCAGACCCTCTGCGTGCAAGCTGCTGTCTTCAGCTCTTCCCAGATAAACAAGCGATCTGTAACAGCCCGGCACAAAACCACCGTGGCACAAAAAGACCCAGCCACCACGGGCCAGCTGGAACAAACCAAAATATGTGCTGGCTGCCGATCCTCACCTCCACTGACTGTTTCCTTCCGACAAGCTCTCTTTAATCCATGCTAACCCTGTCCAACCCACCCAGCCAGTCAAGAATTTTCACATACATCACTATGTAATCCTTGCCAGGAAGTCTGACCTTAAAATAACTATAGGAAATATACTAGACTACAGTAGTCCTTTGATGCCACCCTAAAATAGCTTTGTAATTACTAAGTTAAGCACACAGCCATTTGAGGAAGCTTCCTCAACTTTTTGGGTACCAGAACAACATGATGTAAACTGTATGGATTCAAAGGAATGAGAAGCTAGCAATCACTGTCAGATTACTTGCCTATGCCAACGCTTGTTATAAAGTGTGCAGTTTCTTTATGAATGGGGGTAATTAGTAACGCTGTGGATTAAATATTGTGCAATGTGTCTCTAATTATTGTGTATAATATTTGAACTTTTACGGACTGCCTTTTACCATGTTTTTCTTTAAAGAATAACTAGCTTTAATGTAATGGTGTTTCCAGTCGTAAGTGGTTCTTATTGCAATTAAAGTACTGTGTTTTTTGTCTCTGTTTTTGTGCGTTAAGGTGAGTTCTTCAGTTTTAGTTGCCTGCCATAGATATAGGTAACATAGGCTAGATCGCAAGTGTCATTACAGAAGCAGGAGCTGGTGCCATGTAGGGATCTGCGCCTTTGGATGAACTTTTCTCCTGTTTTGGTGCAATAGACTGCCGTGCATTAGATGGTGAAGGCACTTACTAATATGCAAACCCTTTGGCTGATCTAGCCTACTAAATATGTCTAGGGCAGGTAACTAGAACTTAAAAACAGCTTCTGAACAAAAAAAAAAATCACATTAACACAGATAATATCAAAAGTGAAAAAATACATATCGCTAATTAAAAACAAATTTAGTTTCTGCTCCTCCATTTAGCTAATAGTTTTTTTTACATTATTATTATTAATAACATTTTACAAGAAACATCTATGATTGTTACAACTAACTTACATGTATTATAATTATTGGGGTGGCACCATGGTTTACTGTAATGCACTAGCCCCACATGCATTTTCTTTCTGGAGGCCTGGATTTAGCTCTGAGCTCCAAGGGAATGGGTTTGGTAGTTGCACTGACTGAGCATTAGCTAAGATCACAAAACCACCACACAGCACACAACTTGAGACAATTAGCAGTCTGAGTGAAACCCACAACTGAATGTACTCTTGCTCCTCACTTTGTACACTACATTATAACCATGCATCATAACAAAGTTTTCAAAATCCTCCATTTCTTATCTAACATGTTTAGGCCTGTCATGAACGCAAGCTAATGATGGATTACGTGATAAAGTCTAGAGCTAACGGCACAGTGTTTTCTTTATATAGTCCTGTTCTGAACACAGGCATTTTAATAGGAGCTGGGGCTCTGTTATGTACTTTAATAAAAGGGCATTTAAAAGGATTAAAAGCAAGGAGTCCCGTTTAAGAGATTAGTCATATTTCAAGAAGATTAATGTTACAAATCCCGAGTCAGAGCCGGCAATTAGCTGACACGTAACCTTACAACCTGAATGTGCAGAGAGAGAGAGAGAGAGAGAGAGAGAGAGAGTGCAGCCATTCACAATGGGACATTTTTTTTGAGGAAAGGAGGGGGGTGGGGGAGGGTTGTCGGAGAAAAAATCCAGACAACGACAAATGAGACTAGAAAACTCCTCAAACCAGTGGCAGACCCCCCTCTTAAAAGCGTAAGAAGCCAATGAACAATTTATCTGACAGCTGGCGATTAAGTGCACTTGCTGAAGTCTGTGCAAATACCTTTGACTTTGCCCACTATCCACGGCTGCTGAAAAGAACCCCCCCCCCAGCTTCAACCTCCTCCCCAAAGGCCAGTCCCCAGGCCCGCAGCTGATTAATTGAAAAGTCACAAAAGCGTGAGGCTGCGTATTCTTTAGCTGCTTCAGACGGTGTCAAGTATATTCATCAGGAGAGCTCTGTAGTTTGCACTGGCTCCCCAGCTGTCTGTCTGGATGCAGTATTATTCCTGCCAGTGTATGTTTTGACGCACTGTTATAGCTGCAAAAGGGAAAGGGAGGGAGAGGGGAGGGTTGGGTTGAGTTGGGGGGTTGGTCACAACCGTAGCAGCTGTTCAGATCTTTGGCCCAAGGCTGTTTGTGTTTCTCCGGGAGCATGGCTGTGCCAAGAATTTCAATCAAAAAACAAGTGAAGGAATTTTAAAAAGGGGCTTCAATCAGGAGGAATGTGATTTCCTTTTACATGGCTTTTTATTTTATTTTTTCAGAGCAGTCGCCATTTTCCATACAGGGTATTGATTATACCACCAAATCCTGTGTAGGTTAATAGAGCCTCAGCACAACCAGGGGGCTGTTCTTACCTGCTATATGGGGAGTCTGTGTAGGGGGTTTGGAGGATTCAAACCACTTGTTACATTATACTGGGACTGATTCATACAGTATGTGTAACCAAAAAAAAAACACTGCCAAATGAGAACAATATTAAGCATCCATCTCCGACACTGTACAAATACTGATACTGTAAAAAATAAACATGGTTAAGCACCGAATCAAATGTATGAACCACATGGCTAGTAACCCGTTACATACATTCTGTGTGAAGAAGTGTCTCCAATCCTCTGTCCTAAGTCTATCTCTACTTAATTTCCAACTGTGTCCTCTGGTCCTGTTTTATGTGCTGTGCTTGGTTAGGGTTAACTTCAATAAACATAAGAGAAGCAAGGTATATTTAGTATGGAAAAATCATGGCCAACTTAATATCCCAAATTACAATGCAAATTTACCATGTTACCATGGTACAGAGTAGGTACAAATTCAGTCCAGTGACACACAATTTACACTAGTAAACCTGGTTTCTATAGGTAAAGTGCCGGTCACACATGTGTCTAGTCAAGAAAGTCAACAGTACCCCTTATTACTGATAAACACAATGAAGACAACCAAAGCCTTTTAGGTCTTGAATCTGATGCAGTCTGTGGTTCTCAAACTGGGATCTGTAAAGGGTGCCAAGGGGTTCCCCAGGAAATTCTAGAAACTTTTGAAAAAACATTTATTTAATGCAAGACATTCCTTGTAATACATGTGTTTTTCCTTTTTGTTTATGATTTGTCTGCTCCTCGGTCTCCAGTTGTCTTTAGAAAAGGGTCCCTCTCTGCAGTAGTTGACAGGCAACCAGTCCAGATGAACCAGCTGCCAAGTGCTGCCATCTGTCCAAGTTTCATCTGGACAGTCCATGAACTCAACAGTTTCTTCCTTTAGGCTAGACAGCTGAAAGACCTTGTCATTACAACTTTAAGTTGATTTAAATCAAGGCTTTAAGAAAACATTTCTTACTTCTCATTAGCATTTTCACACATCCTTTATTGCTTTGTTCATATTTTTGTTTTCCATGTGTCATTTTAATTATACATATATACATATCTACAGTATTTTTCTGGTATTTGTCAAACTGGGCCATTCTGTTAAACATGAAAACAGACAGGTTATTTAAGTGTTGAACAGGTCTTTGTGTACACAGCCTGTAGCGTTTATACATAGACAGATTTTGCTAATTGCTGACTGCCAAACTTTTCAGAAACGAATGTGTGTGTGAAGTATATTTTAACACACAAGTTATTTACAGAAGAATCTGTGGTGAACTACTGTTGAAGAAGCCAATAGCAATAGCTTTAAACAGCTACAGCTCCCCCTCTTTTACACAGCAAAAACCACAAGAGTGAATCAGTGAAGGGCTCTTTTTGTACACTGTCGAAATGGAAGAGCTTGAATTGCTGAGTTATTGAATTGTGAAATATCTAGGGAGCACTTTATTAAACTGATTTACAAAAAAAAAAAAAAAAAAACATTCTTCAAATGACTCTCAAGCTAAAGCTTTGTTAGTTGGGCCCATTGTCTTTATGGGCATTACGTGTGTCCCACATTTATACTAGATAAACCATTTGCAAACCTCATGACTTTTAGATCGAAACCGACGAGGAAACTCTGCTATTTGCGTAGGTGTAGCAGTGTTATAAAACTCTTGAGCCGTATCGCAATCTCCTGGCCTGCCTGTAGAACCTGCACCGTTTAAGGAAGCTTGCACTGCCCCAGTATGCAGGCCAAGGCACCCCAAGCTTATAAACCTGTGTAAAAGTATCCTGAGAAATGTAGAAATATGACAGAGCTCCCATTAAACACTTCGCTGCATTCACTGGTTTGCCCAACACCTAATATACAATGCCCAGCAGCCCTGTTAAAACTTTGCAGCTGAGTAGAAAAATTGCATTGATTTACACAATTTTTGGCATATCTACAATTTATAACACCAACTGCAATTTACCCACTGAACAAGGAAGGTGAACTGAAACATGGAGGCCATTGACAGCCTATTTTTAACTGTACGCACAGCCTAACAAGTTTGTCAAAGAAGTGAATTATTGTAAAGACGGTGCAGTGAGACAAACCATGTTGACTATGTGGGGTTTAATGAATCAAGCCGCCACTGCCGTTCCTGAAAATCATTTTCAGAAAGCTGTAGGAAGGGTTACAGCACTGTTAAAAATATTTGAAATAGCAGGAATTTGTGACGAGCATACATTATTGCTTGCACACAGTTGCTTTACTGCAGGCAACAAAGTTGGTGGCATGTTTTTGAGTGGTTGTTTTTGCTGAAAGGTTGTACCTTGGTAGTTGGAAAAACTATTGCAGTAATGCATCATTTCTTCTGTCAGGCATGGAGGAGATAGCATTTTCGTGCTGCTTTTCTACTATACTACTGTATTGTGTGCTACAGCAGTAATATGGTCAGTGAGACAGTATTACAGTAAAAGCAAGGTTTAGCATGTGTCATGGTTTTGTGTAAGTTTGCACTACAACTGCAGTAAACTGCACACCCTGACCAGCTTGACATAACCTTCTATAGTAAGGAAACATGGTGATACATTTTCAGATTGTAGGAAAAGGAAAAGGACAAAAAAAAAGGAATGTGCTAGAGGGGAAAAAGTAGTCTTTCTGGGAATCTTCAGGAAGTCATATTTTTCTAGGAATCTTAGCAAATAAAAGCCTAGAAATCTGAGGTTTTGTGAAACTCCATCCTTTGGGATACAGTGTGATTATTGTCCACTGGCTTTATATAAAGTGTATCAATAAGAAAGGGGGCTGAGGGTTCTCTAAACCCAAGAAACGCATAAACACCTAGAATCGGAGGCCTTGTCCTGACAATGTTGTTCCTGCAGTAAAGAAACTGGGAAAGGCCAGTTCCCTTTCAATTCGAAGACGACCACCAACAACATTACTTATGTGATATGTCTGCTTATTGGTAGGTATTTTCTGAGCTCTATACCAGAGCTGGGAACGGTTTGGGAAGGCGCAGGTCGATCTCTTCAACTCGGCAGAGATGACACATTGCTCCCTATGGTATTCCCTCCACTGCTTCGGCGGTCCACTCAGCGTCGACGCCCTAGCCCACGAGTGGCCCAGGACACTCCTTTACGCATTCCCACCAGTACCGTTGCTCCCGGCCTTCTTGGAGAAGGTCTGGTTAGAGAAAGCGACAGTTCTCCAAGTAGCCCCTTGATGGCCCAGGAGAATCTGGTTCTCGACCCTATGCCAGCTCATACAAGGCCAGCCCTAGGAGATCCCGTTTCACCTGGATCTCCTCAGTCAGACGAGAGGCACTCTCTGGCATCCGGAACCGGGCAAGTTCCAATTATGGGCCTGGCCCCTGAACGGGACTGCTGGACAGCCCTAGGACCATCAGATGCAGTTGTGGGTACTCTGCAATGTGCTAGAGTAGACTCCAATAGGTCGCTGTACGACAATAAGTGGAAGTATTTCCAGAATTGGTGTCTGACTAGACGTCATGACCCAGTTTCTTGACCCATGCCGGTTATCCCGGAGGACTGTTGTCCCCGAGTGGAGCCTTGATGTTGTACTAAGCTCTCACAAAGGCCCCATTTGAGCCTATGCACTCCATAGAATTGAAGCATCTGTCTATGAAGACAGCCTTCCTCTTGGTTATCACTTCCGATAAGCAGGTCAGTGAGTTGCAGGCACTACATCTTGGGCCCTCTTCAGAGGGGCCTCGCTGTCTGATATATGTACGCCGGCTAGCTGGACTACGCTGCATACATTCTCCAGGTTCTACTGCTTGAATGTGGTAGATCCTTCCTTGCCTTCAATAGGCACGACGGTCCTTGAGGTTGCACGCTCGCACCGCTAACCTTCGGTTATACGGTTCTGATGCGTCCCTCATATGCTGCCCTTTCTTCTCCCTCGCGATGGCTTCATATTTCCCATACATAATGTTGTTGGTGAAAGGGAACGTTATTATTATTATTATTATTATTATTTATTTCTTAGCAGACGCCCTTATCCAGGGCGACTTACAATCGCAAGCAAATACAAATACAACGTTAGGTTACTTACCGTAACTGTGGTTCCCTGAAAGAAGACGACCACCAACCACGAGGTCGCATCAGTCGCCCTCATGGATTCGATGCCAAAAGAGAAATGGCTTCCTCAGTGACGGTTTTAACCCCTCGGTAGGCGGGACCGAGGGGGTCATCCCAGGAAGGAGCCTATCGGCAGCTCTGGTATAGAGAGCTCAGAAAATACCTACCAATAGGCAGGCATATCCCACACGTAATGTGGTGGTGGTGGTGGTTGTCTTCTTTTTCAGGGAACCAGGTTTACCAGTAAGTAGGGCAGCAGTGTGGAGCAGTGGTTAGGGCTCTGGACTCTTGACCGGAGGGTTGTGGGTTCAATCCCCAGTGGGGGACACTGCTGTTGTACCCTTGAGCAAGGTACTTTACCTAGATTGCTCCAGTAAAAACCCAACTGTATAAATGGGTAATTGTATGTAAAATAATGTGATATCTGTATAATGTGAAATAATGTATAATGTGATATCTTGTAACAATTGTAAGTCGCCCTGGATAAGGGTGTCTGCTAAGAAATAAATAATAATAATAATAGTAATAATAATAATAATAATAATAATAATAATAATAATAATATTCCATCCGTTCTTTGAGTGTTGAAGCAAAAAGGAGTCTATCTGAACCTTTTCAGCATAGTAGTCTTAAATTTATGTTTGTATATTCAGCCATTTTAGTGTATATAAACATTCCTTTTTTTAGTACATTTTTTATGTTTACATATAACAAACATTAGTTTTATTTTAAAATTTTAGTCTTAAGGTTCAAAATTGCATTTTTCCACAAATTTTTCAAATTTTATAAAATAATCGGTGTCTAACTGCACTGACTACAACTAACTGTAATTACAGGTGTGTTTCCATAGTAATTACATTTCTATGGATTGGTGAATACACAATCGCCTGTGTAAATACAGTGTAATTACAAAACACACAACGTTTTTCAATTTGTAATGATTCATTTTAACTACACAATCTTTTGTGCACCACGTAATTGTAGTATAGAGTAGTTAGACAGATTTTAAAGTGTTACCAATCATTTTTATTTGACTCCTTACAGCATGGAACTTAATAAGATTTCCAGGGTTTGCTCTTTTGTTCCCAGTAGCATCAAGGTTTCATGGTTTAATGGTTTAATTTTATTTTTTGTTTTACTTATTCTACAATGAAAGATCCATTTTTCAATATTTAAAGACCAAATTCATATGACCGTTTTTTTTGTTTTTTTAACAATCACAAATTGTTTCACTCAGTTCTGAATTCCAATTCTCAGAACTATTAGAAGCACTGATTGCCTATCCCCCAGGGTCACACTTGCCCTAAATGATTGTATAATGCATAAACTGTTTTTTTAGCTGAAAGTTTACATTACATTGTTTGAGATGAATGAATGTTTTTTTTTTGTTTTTTTTTTCTAGAATCCTTTAAATGTAGATTCTTGGGAAAAGGTGAGAATGTTAGTCTGACCTGATTGGAGGGGAACTCAAACTAGATTGGCAATTCATTATTCAATCTATCTATCATTTTGGTTTGCGTGATTAAAGCTTTTGTTTTGTAAAATAAAGGTACACAGAAAAATCGCTTCTAAAACTAACACAAACATATGTAGATAATTGGCAAATATCTTTCTAGGTGTCTTTCTATAGTTTTATGGTTAAACAGAGAAATAACTACAGTTGCATGTTTCATTGTCCATTTAAACTATTTTCAGAAACACTTTAAAATAAGGGCAGCAAATTCATATGAATTTAATTTTTCATAGGATTGCATAGGAGTAGCCTCTGAATAACACACGTTGTCTTGTTATTTTGCAATTAATTTTGTCATCCTGGAGATAAAAATGGCCACTTTTTCAAAATGAATTCAAGTATAACACCACAGCACTTTCCAAAACCAGGCTTTCAGAGTTGACAATAAAGGCTAGAGAATTATCCCACTACGCCACCAAGCTACCCCAGTGTGAGAGTGTTAAAGTTGTGGTTTGACACCAGGATTTGAATTTCTGCACAGATGTTTTTTGACTTGGTTTGGCCTGTAAGTACAGTGTTCTGCCTTGTAGGCTTCTTCTCATATCCTGTATTCCCCTAGCTCAGTGAAGTGGGTGTGAAGGTGGGGTTTGGTGACAGCCAACAGTAATCATTGAATTATTCCATTTTCTATCATTTCCAACCCCATGTCAAATCCTTGTGAAAAAAGATTCACCTTCTGTTTCAAATCTACCAGCTCCCACGTACCTTTATCAGACAGCAACTGTTACAAAACAAAAGCTAGCTGAAGCAGGGATGAGCTTGTTTTTGTTGACCTGAGCTCTGCAGAATCGCAGGACTTTCACTGGTTCTGAGACCTGCTGAAGGTTTGTTTGCACTGCTAATTGTATTCTGCATTGAAGAACATGTGTTGCCTTCAGGCTACCTCCTTGCTGGTAGATTTGTAGGCAGTATTGTCAATATTCTAAAGGCAGGCTATTTGGGCTTGTGGCGGAGTGTCCCGGCCCTATTTATTATTATTTGTATTTTTGTTTGCGGCTGATCAGCTACTGATTATTTAACTAGCTGACAGTCATGCATCCTTACCAAACGCGTGCAGACTCTGGCCGAGGGGTAATAAGATCATTAACAACTAGTTAATCCCTCGGCCAGAGTATATAAACCTGCAGCTCTCTGCACTCGGGGTTGAGTGTAGAGAGGAGAGTACGGGAGAGCGAGAACATATAAAATTAACAATTGCTATATTTAAACAAATATACTTGTTTCTATTTGTTTGGCCATTGCGCCTTTTTGTTTTGTGTTTTGTTCATTGTTTAAATCTTTTGTTTTTGTTTATTTGATTAATTAAATACGCTGAACGCAATAGCATTCAGCTTCACCTGCCCATCCACTGTTGTTTGGTTTCTGTAGATCCTGGTCCGTGACATCATCACACATCACCACTGCGAGCCAGACTGCCACAGGGCTCATTTACACTCTCAGGACAGGCCTCCAGACTGCAATTCCCTGCTCTAATCTGTGAGGGACTCTGACGGTGAAATAATATGTGTTTTTTTTTGGTTTTTTAAACCAAGGTTATTGATATAAGAATATCTATACAGTAGTGAAGTTAGGCATTAAGAAATGCATATGATGAGATGCATATCCCTGGCAATATTACGGATTATCTTTTAGTATTGTTGACTTATCTTCTTTAGTACTACATCTTGTACTGTATCTTCTGATTGAGTGTTCGGAGTTACGGGTGGGGTATCACAAATTACTGCGCTCAAATAAACAATTCTCAAAAGGTCCCCCAGTGTCATTGAAAAGTCTTAATGGACATACACACCAATATTAAGAAGCCAGATACAAGACTTGCTACACACTATAACTCACTATTTGATTGCAGAAACCTAGACATTTACCAGCAGATAGATGCGGAACAGGATAGAATGTGTCAGTGCTCGTGTCTCTTATTAGAAGAAAAATTATTTCACAGAGTTTGTGCAACCCAAACCCCAAACTGCCATCTCTTATAACAATAAGAGACACCCTACACATGACATGTTAACCTTTATGATGAACTGCAAAATTACTGATTTTACCATGGCAAATGTTTTATTTGTATTTTTATTAACTTTACCGGACAGTGTGAGAGACTGTATTTCTGCAGAATAAGATGTCTTCCTGTCCACTTGTACACACACACACACACACACACACACACACACACACACTAACTAGCCAAATGCTGCTCGGGGAGAAGCAGGGATTGTAAATCACCTCCTTGACTCACTGCTGTGTGGTGCTGCTGTGGTGAGAACTAGTTTTTTTAGGAGCCCCTCTGTGGAACTGATAATGGACTGAGCACAGTGCTGAAATTGTACTGTGCAATGCCCTGGGACATATTTCCATACTAGAAATGGTTCCTGCGTGCACCAAAGGAAAATTATTTTAAATCTAGAAAATCTTCACTCCTGAGATTTTATTATTAATAAATTCAGAAATGACATTGTGATAAACTGACCATCCATTTGATATGTTAGAAGCAAATAGGAAGGTGAAATAATTTGAAAATGCATCTATACCTTTATCCACTGTGGGTGAGTAAAAAATGCGCAGTAGCAGATTGTTGTAACAAAGTGTTCTCCCAAAACATCTTGGCGCATAATCTGTATAAGTGCTACGTTAGGCAAACACACTTCTAGCTTCGCTATCTTACTTGCACAGAATTATATTGTGAAATATGTGTTTATTTGCAAGTCAGCAGGTCAAGATCAAATCAATTTGAATTGGGAATTTGTCAGTCCAAGTTAGGATTGCAGGTTGGCAGCTCTCGCTGACGGTGGAACTTACCTAATGAGGGTGTAAAGTAATACAGAATAGAAAATCTTTCAGGGAAATATTGGATATTGGTGAATTCATTATTAGTTATTATTATTAGTTTATTTAGCAGACGCCTTTATCCAAGGCGACTTACAGAGACTAGGGTGTGTGAACTATGCATCAGCAGCAGAGTCACTTACAACTACTTCTCACCCGAAAGACGGAGCACAAGGAGGTTAAGTGACTTGCTCAGGGTCACACAATACGTCAGTGACCTAAGGTGGGATTTTGAACCGGGGACCTCCTGGTTACAAGCCCTTTTCTTTAACCACTGGACCACTTATAAAAAGCAATTCTACAAAGTTGTGATGCATACAGATGATATTTGACTTTGATGTCCAGTTGCAGATTGGATTGTAGACTGCAGATGGAAGCTCCACTTTGATACTGGAACGAGATGAGATTTTACTGCCTGGTTTTATGGTGCAGATGGAAACGGGGGCATTAGTGAAATAATGAGGCAGCAGTGTACTGCATGGATGCGTTGACAGCATGATCATCTCCAGCGCATGCCTGTATTCACAATGAGGTTGTGGGAAATACCAACCATACGGTGCCTCTAACTGCAGTCTTGAGGGAGCCCAGCAGTGCAGGTCATGGGAAGAGGAGCTTCAGGGTTGCTTGGGTTCAAGCCCCACTCAGGGCCCCCTAATAAATGGCTGTTAAAACTACCAGGGTCAAACGCTGTCAGATAAAGATGGATTCATACAGACTCCCATCCATTTGATCATTACTGACTGCTCACTTTCTCCAGCTAGTAACTAAAACCTGAATGAATCAGTTGCCAAAGGGAATGGATATTTGTGGCTGCTAATTCAGGTTCAAAAGAAACTTAAAACTAATCATTTGATATGTGCAGATGACCCTGTCCCACGTGAAAAAAAGTCTTGGAAATAGTACACAAATTGGAATAAAATCAATGACATACATTTTGACTAGACCTATTTCTCGATTGTTTTCAAATGTTTGTCATTGAATTTATTAAGTTTTTCTAAATTTTGTAAAAATCATGTAATCCACCAATCACTGTTCAGGATTTGTCACAATTCCAGAACATCTTACCATCTGTGCCCATGTCAACCCGTGCGAAAAACACACAACACATTAAAAAAATATGTTATATATATATATATATTTTTATGTTTTATAGTAGTTCCCAAGTAGAATCTTCGTTTTTGTGATTTAGAATATTGCGTTTTGTGTAGGGCTTGCAGCTTGCATCTCTTATTCAATTACAGACGTGACATGTATTGTTATATACGAGACAACTTTACAGATAGACTTGTGCCTGTTTTCTCTATCTGTTCCGCTTTGTGCAGCAAATCAATAGGAGCACTATTTGAATTGGGACTCTGACAGACAGTTTGAAAGACATAATGAGTGTCGAATGCACAAGGCTCTAGAGGCGAGTTTCAAGATGCAGCATTGCAGAAAAAAAAAATATGTAGGCAGAACGGCTGTGAATTAATTATAGAATCAGATAAACAGGTGGGTGAATTAATATAAAAATTATAGGAAACATGATACAGATGGGCAATCTTTGACCTTAGTGTAGCGTCCACTTGCAGATTGAATTGATGGAACCGGTGGCGCAGATGGAAACCATTACATCCACAAAGCATACATGAAATTACTACTTTAAAACTTATAAACCCTTCTTAAGTCATGTTTTCCCCCCTGGTTTTAATGCACTTTGTTTGTAAACTATGTCTGTAGCACACTAGACTTTGACTCAGGCCTCTCTTGTTTTGAAATATGGGTTAGCCGGGCCTTGAGTGCAAGACGGTCTGTAAACAAACTACAGGGAGCGTCACATCATATCTCTCATTAAACAAAACAGAGCACCGTGCTAAATCACAATTTAATTCCTCTATTGTTCTTCAGCCTTTTAACATAGCCTGTGCATTTCCATTGCAGTCAACAGCAGGCACATGACATGACAAACAAGCATTGCATGTCAGGACCATACATAGCCCTGTGAGAAACTACAAAAGACATACATGGTGCATAAAGTACAAGTACAGCAAAGTGAAATTGGTGTTCATTTGATCAATTTATCCACTGATGTAATAAATCACCCCAGGACTTTATTAGAGCATTTTACAGCACCGGAATGCATCAACCACCTAGCCATAATTACCTCCTAAAAATATGTGGTTGATGCAATCCAATTGTATTACCCAATACTGCTGTGGCTGTGGGAGATAGGTTGATCAAATCAGACCCACAGCCTATAAACTGTATTGATGTAAGAACAAGCGTCTCTGTTTTATAAAAAAAAACAGACAGGAACCTCCATAAATACCCAGGTTCTGATTCTTTACATTATGTGTGCAAGCCCATGTCCTTATCAAGTTTTATCTCAATTGGATAAGCAGTTCTCTAAATAAACTGTAAGTAAATATGCAGCTGAGCTAGCATGCAATTCTCTTCAGAGCAGAGTTCATGATTTCCAGAGGTGACTAACGTAGGGAGCAATTAACACTTGCCTTCTCCGTTGTTAAGGACTCTGAAAACAAACCTCTTCTCCTGACAAGGTTCAGCCATTTCTTTTAGCACCACTGGCCAGCAGATCGAGAGCAACATGTCAGGAGAGAGGAAGATGAATGTGAGTGCGATGCACACAGGAATAACTAGCTCCACCATAAACTTTGGAATCACTGTATTTAGAACCATTTTTTGGATAATAGTGAGACCGCTTTACTTTGGGATTCACCAGTTTCTCTACAAAAATAGCATTGTATAATTAATTGTTCTTTCAGTGTTATATTTTAAGATGGGTGCATTTATATTGCTTTCAGTTAGTACAGTCAGAACCCATTCCTAATGCAGTTTATTTCTGAGTTGATACATTCGATGCAAGCAAATAGAAAGGTAAAATGATTTGAAACTGGTTGTTTTGAAGAAGGCATTCATTTGGGAGTCAAAGCAGATTATTTGTGCATGTTTTTGGAACTACTTCCTTAAAAGAAACTTAGTGAAATGTGCATTCTCTGTGGTTGTTCTGGGTTCATTTTAGAGCTAAATAGATTGTTTTGAACTGAGCATTCATTTTGAGAAGATCATTTTCAGATACTTGTCTTTGCATATTTTCAGTAAGTTCTTGCTGTTGAAGTACCTAGTAACAATAAACTTGACATGACATTTTGAAGACATTGATAAAAATTGACGGTTTCTTTTTAGTAATTCTAGTAATTTTAGTATTTAAAGTTATAGATGGTGAATATAGTTTATGTTCTTCTGTAATGCAGTTCATCTTTGTTCAAGTGAAGGTTTGACTTTGTTTTTTACTCCCGGCTATGCCTTCAGGCTGTGAAATGTGAACAGGCTCAATGTCTCACTGAGATGTAAGTCAGATGATGAGCCACATCTGGGTCAACAGGAGGATTCTTAAAACAACAGTCATGGAAGTTCCCTCGATAATACGAACAAAAACACGAAGACACACCCTGCTCTCCAAAGCTTTTAAGATACTGTACTGTAATTGAAATAGGTCTAGAACGTTTTGGTTGTTTTTTACGAGTACAAAATGTACAGTAATAAATCACTTAGTGGAACGTAGTTGGTTTGAGCCGGCTGCTTCTTCATTGAAACATGTGAAACCTGTTAATTGTGATATTTACTTACAGGACCAGAATCTCTTTAAGCAAGTTAGACTTAGTGTTGGCCTGTATTGGAGAATTGTGTTGATAAGCAGTATTTAAGTAACAGTGCAGCAATCCATTATTTCACTTTTATTTGAAACATATCATTGTCTTTGTCGCTGACAGTCTTTAAGGAACAGTACTTCCCCTGCAAATAGTCTGCTAATCTTCCTTCACTCAGCCATCAGATACGGAGGGCACCAAAGGATGTTGGCACCAAATCAGATGCTTACACTGCTCCCCTAAGTGGAATTAGCCCAGAACACTGAAACTGGTCCCTACTCTTGGCCCCTACGCAAGTAGAGTAGGACGTAGTTTCTTAAACCATGTGGCTGTTGTTGGACGGCATGGTTAACCACTTCATAGTTTAACTATAATCGGGTATGGAAAGCCATACACTGTGTTGCCTCTTACAGGTGGAGGTGTGAAATGAACATTTATATAATACTTAGGCACGTCAGTTTAATTATCAAACAATCTTATTTACTGTTCAGTCCACATTGTTCTTGTTAGATTGGACGTCAGTGAGGGTTTATGGGATGCTACAGGTAGCCATTGAAATCCACTACAGGAATAGAAAAGTGAAAGAGAAGTAAGTTCTAGCAACTATCCCAGTTCATACAAAAAAAAAAGAAAATTCAAGATTTGAGCAGTGCACTCAGAACTTTTATATAAAAAAAGGTATGATAAGATAAAAACAATCACAATTAAAATTGTATTTGAAGCATGGAATAACCCTTGTACTTTTTACAGCAAGGTGTTCATCCTTTGAAGTAAAATGCTTGCCTCTTCATTTGATCCTCCATAGCTATTAAACACTCAATAGTGCTGAATTAAGAAATGCTAAAGTGTAGTTTCTTTTAGTATTCCTTAATGCCTTTTCTCATGGAAATGCAGTTTTTTAGGTTGAGCCAGCCTTCTCTGTATACCTATTGGACTGGAGAAAGAAAGCCAGGTTTAATCTGCAGTAAACCCCGTTTACTTCTTTTCAGCAGTTTCTCATAAGTAGAAAAGAGCTTGCATAAGCAGTTTTCCCTCCTTTTTTTTTTAACTCCTGTCAAATAATATATTGCAGAACAAAAATCTATTGTTCTCTCCTTTCCCCCCTCGCTCTCGCTTTTGGCACTCAGGATTTGGCAAAAACAATCCAAGACTGCTAAATGAAAACAAGTTTGGTCAGGCTTACACTTGCTTCTTTAAAAAAAAGAAAGACTTAGCCCCTACAAGCCTAAAGAAAAAGAGTGTGCAAGAAAACAAAATCAACATATTTTGTAAATGACTGTGTTGACTTGAGTTGAAAGAAAAAAGTGGAAAGATTTATTTCCTATGTTTATTGCTAATAGCTCTAAACTTTATAGTTACACTTTTTTAAATTAATGTCTACCAGCTACCATCTCTTCATTGATCCAAATATCACATTGCTTCCACAGTGCAATACTTTCATAGTGTAAGTTCACCACAGTTATAAAAAATCTTCTCTTTCATTTTACTATCTTCTCTGTTGTGTCAATGACTCAAGGTGTGGTGGTATACAGTATTGTGGCAGTGTGCCCAGCCCCTGTGTGTATTTTGTGTTTTATGTTGTATGTGGTATGTTTTATGTCAGTTTTATGTGGATATATTGGTGCACGGGATATAAATGGGTCTGTGTTGCATGAGTGATTTAAAATATATAGTTGTATTTAGGCACAGGAATTGCACAATCACTTCACGTGCAGATAAAATGTGTATTAATATGTGAGCACGGGGAGTGCACAAATTAGTTCACGTGCTGGGATTCAAGTGAATAATTAATTATTGAATCCCAGCACAGCTGTATAAATGGTTGCACAATTCATTCACTCTGGGTTGCGTGTTCGTGAGTGGAGAACAGGTGTGGAGAGGAGATAAAGAAGATATTAATAATAATAATAATAATAATAATAATAATAATAATAATAAATGCTACTCGTGCGAGAGGACTCACGTGATACTTGTTTAGTGTTCGTCCCCCGTTTGTTCGTCTGTCTGTCCGTTTGGCCCTTTATTTTCAGTGTTTTGTTTTCTGTTTAAACCTTTTATTTGTAATAAACCGGCGCAAGCAAGCGCATTCACATTTCACCCTCAATACTGTGTGTTCTTCCGGGTCTGACATCACTGTTCAAGCCATCCTGTGACAAATATATACAAGTTCATACGTACAGTTGACCCTGTCTCTTATGGTAAAAACACTTTGGGTAGGTGAGTGGGCTGCAAAGGTAGGCTGAGCAGTTCTGTAACCCAAAGTGCAATATAATTTGTTACATATTTATTTGTAAACGATTGGAATTAGACAGCGGTTTTTCTGAAACTGTCAATACACATGGACTTTCCAACTTCTGAAGGTTTTCGGGTGTCATGTCTGTTTTGAAAGAAATACATATTATAGCAAACATGTATTTGTATTTTAAAACATATCTGTCTTTTTAAGAAAGTGGTTTCACTTACACTTCCTTTATCACTTCAGCAGGGTCTTCAGGGTCAAAACATGTTATTGGCAGAAAGCATGTCAGTGAACGGGAAGCCACTGGTTGGTTAATCACAGGAAAGAAGCCAGTGAAGGGGTGGGGACAATTTGATTTTAACCCAGGAAGTGCAACACTATCTGAAAGCATAGCTTGTAAACAAGATATCATGTTTTAAAATGAAAACACATGGTTGCTAAAACACAGATGTCTTTCAATACTACAGATTAGAATGGATGTGCATGGTGTGTAAAATACATACAATTATTAGCTACAATCACTTTATTTAACAATGTAGTGTGGCAATTTTAGCATAGCACTCCCAGGTGACATATTGTTCTGTTCCCCTATCGAAAAGGTTAAAGGCACAGTGTGATTGAATTCGGTGTTGTTTTGAATGGCTGCCGCTGGCGCCAGCTAGGACAGCTCCCAGAATCCTCAGAGTCGTTTTGGCAGAACTCCCAGCTGCACTTGGAGATCTCACCATTCACTGAGTGCTTAATGTGTATTCTCCCGAGGATTAGGGAAGCTCAGCTACAAACTCACTGGCCGCTGGCTTTTTTAATGTTTTAAAGCAAGAGAATTTGAATGAATAAAAATCCAAGGAGGAACAAACCAAAATCCTTAAAAAGAGGAAACCGTAGAAAAATCAATCAATTTTCTTTCTTTCTTTCTTTCTTTCTTTCTTTCTTTCTTTCTTTCTTTCTTTCTTTCTTTCTTTCTTACAGGGTTTTGGTTTTAAACAGTGTTTTGATACGTATTTGTAGCAGTTAGTTGCTTTGTTAAATATAGCGTTACAGAAATCGGTCCCATCTGTGTGTTCTGGTTAATTTGAAGGTTTGGGGTTACAGCTACAAGCCTTATGTATAGGCCTGTAATTGTATAGTGAAACAGGAGCACCAGTGAGCAGAAGACTTCGAGACTGTAAACAGGGCTTTCCTTTATCCACAGTCCAACTCAGGTGAGGCAAGACAGTTTTGTTGCCTGGTTGCACACAGGATTGTTCATTAAGGAATATTATTATTTATTTTAGGAGTTTAAACAGGGTAGCCCATTGTGCATACTGCACCGGTGCCTTTTTCCAAATTTAATAGGAGATCTCAGCTAAGATAGATGAAATGCACCATTTCTTACACCTATGCTGTAATTCCACTACACAAACCCAGTTCACTGTAAAAGAACAGTAATGTAGCACTTTACCATTGCATTTAGCATCTTTACTGTGCTTTACCTTGTTTTTTGTTTTTACCATGTCTTACTTAGCAGTGATTTTTGCCTGTGATTTACCATAATTTCATAAACCTTTTCTAACACTTCATTTTGTTACACAGAAGTACTGTACTAAATGTACCCTCCACCCTGTACACCTGTCCACTTCATGTAGACTGTAGACCTGTCTTACACTTGGCGTCATTCTGAATTAGAGATTGATGTCACATGACCTGTGATCCTTGCAGCAAATCAAGTCCACCCAGCAGTGCTGCACTTGTACCCCGATAGCCATGGCTATATTTAAGGCGATAATGCACCCATCCACCGTGCCAGCATAGTGCAAAATGTGCAGTCCTCGGCTCTCAATCCAGTTGATCATGTTCGGAAGGAGCCTGAACAACGCATTCGTCATCACAGTTCTCAGCATACCTCACCAATTAAGGGTGAATGAGACTATCGAGAAACCTTGTGCCCTATGCAAGATCATATGGCAAACGGTGGCCCAACCAGGTACTATGTACAGGTGCTAATAAAGCGGCCTAACTATGTCATGATATGTGACAGCTAATATCAAAGAGCTCAACAGGCGTGCCAATTCTTGGCAGCCTTTAAATGTAACAAGCAATGGCCTCATATCAGTCACATGATTCTTCAGGGAATCGGAGCCACAAGCTAAAACACTTTCTTATTGAAGTGTGCTGCTTTTTTAAGCATTGTCAATAGCGCTGCATTTTAAGTTTAGTAAATTAATTTATTAGCCCTTTTAAGTCATGCTGAGGGCCACATTAATTCAACAGCATTAAAT
This sequence comes from Acipenser ruthenus, assembly GCF_902713425.1. Taxonomy (NCBI): domain Eukaryota; kingdom Metazoa; phylum Chordata; class Actinopteri; order Acipenseriformes; family Acipenseridae; genus Acipenser; species Acipenser ruthenus. The sequence continues at coordinate 16,784,267 of NC_081215.1, forward strand.
GGCTTTTTATTATAAAATCCCTCGAGAGAATGCTCAGTTTTTTACAGAACTTGAAGTTGATATCATCTACCGGGGTGTAATGTCAACATCCCAGAGTAAAAAGAAAATATGTCCAAGTCAGGATTTCTCACCAATTAAAGTTATAGCCTACTAAACATTGTGTTATAGCTACAGCTGCTAATTGTTCTTTAATAGGCACCAAATGTATATACTTTATGCATAGCTTAACCCTTTAAGACTTTTTTTTTCGATCTTTTAAAATGTTTTTAAAGTTTACATTTACAAGTTTTTTTTACCCCAATAGAAGTTCTGCATCAGCCCTGATCTCCCACAATATCCTGCCTGGCCACTTTATTAGGACCTTAACCTAATATCAGGTTGGGCTACCGTTTGCCCTGATCACAGCCTTGTCAGATGTGGCATAGACTCCAGGTGCTAGAAGAGGCATCGAGGGAGCCATTCAGTCATTAATATTTCACACAGAGAAAGAAGAGCAAATGCATCCTTCGTTCATCCCAACGATGCTCAATTTGATTGAGATCCAAGGATTGTGATGGGAATGTTTTGCAGAGTTTAATACACATTAAACTCTTTCAACACAGAAGACATCTAAAGAGTCATATTAGGATTTTCTTTTTGTGAATGACTTACTTTATTGCTGAAATAGTTATTAACATATGTTGTTGTGATTTAGCATGTGGGATAGCTTACCAGACTACAATGCACAGGACCTCCAGTGGCATCTGGTGTGATCCAATACAGCTTGCTATTATTTCTTGTGCATTTGGCCCTCTGACGCTAAGCAATGGACAGTGCAATGCTAAGAAACGTGCACAGCCTGCACCTGTGATGCGTAAGTGCCCTCATATCATAGGAGTGCTTTGCAGTGGGTGCAGCTTGAGTGCAGTTTTGGAATGAGTTCAAAAGCTCAGGACAAAGCTTTTGTCAAGGCCTTGCGAGCTGTGGTGCAGGATTGTGGCGAGAGCAATGTGTAGTGTTCTGCTGGGTTGGGATTTGGAGATGGTTTTTGTGATCAGTAAATACAAACAAACTGCTCACATCGGCATGTTTCTGGAGAAGGCTAAGAATTGTACAGGTTATTCATAGACAACGTTTTAATTGTACTGCCCAGTTTATCTTCTGATTGAGTTTTTAGTTCTGGGGGTATGTGGCAAAGTAGTGAGTGAATACAGGTGCATGCAGTGCAGAGTGGATACAAAACAGACAGACAATGGTTTCCAGGTGCAAGGGTGTTTATTGAATAATTAACAATGTCCAGAGCCTTATGGCAAACACCTGTAAATAATAAATGATGGAAGTGATACAGCGGCATGTATCACTCTGTTTGTAATCTGTGGGTTTGACCAGAAACCCCAAAGTCCAGTTTCTTTCCTCACCCACACGTAACACAGTGCTTGTGGTGAAAAGACAGTATGTTGTGAAAACAGGGAAGTGGTGGTGTCCAGGTTTGTTGCTGGCCTGCGGCTACAGCTCCGGATAGTGTTAGTACTCTTGGTAAGACAAAACAAACAGACAGTGTTACAAGACAGACTAACAAACACAACACTCAAGTTTTTCATAGATGCAGGGTCTCCTTATATACCCTTCCCCATGATCCCTAGGTTAACGAGCGCATCCGCTTCTCCAATCTGCGGATGCCACGCCGTTTCCCATCTGGGTCATTGAGTTTGGGTACTGTAGCTCTGCCCCTTTTCTAGATGACCGACTTCCACCTAACCCAAGGAATAAATTGTCATGCCATTTAGTTAAGGGTACTCTGTTCTTTTTACACAGCGCCCTCACAGGTCGGGAGGGAGATCTAACACCAAGAATCATTCGTTCTCTGTCACAGGGAACTGAAGAATAGTCCTGTATATGTAAAATAAAAAAAAATCACAAAATAAGGTATCTACACAATTAAAAGACAGTGCTTTGAAATCATTACCCTACTTATTAGTTATATGCATAGGGGCAGTCATCAGTAGCCCCCCTACTGTTGTGCTGAATATCTTTGTTCTTTCCTTTTCTTTTTAGTTTAATTGAAGTATATTTTTCAAGCTCCACACTATAGTTTACAATACTGCTTCCTGGTGTTCTGTCACTTCCTGTGCATCTGCCAGGATGAGGCTATAGAAAAGGTGATACTGCATTAGGAAGCAACAGCTCAAGCTCTTTAGAGTGTGGAAATGTGTATATCGCCTGCAATTAAAAGGAATAAAAAACATGACATGAACAAGACAAAAATAGGAACAACTTCAGTAAAATGGTTACGGTACCTGAGATAATGTTCCTAAAGCAAATAAGATACAAAAATTGATTTCAAAGTCTTGGTTATCACTCCAGTAATGTTTCTTATAAGACTCTCTCTAGGTCACCATTCTGTTTTTTTCCTATTGTAAATTCCAGCAGTTACTGGCAGAGCAGGTAGTAGGGATGGTAGTGTTGCTTTTGAACTGGTCATGCTGATTAAGAGTCACTAGTTCAATAAAAAAATATATATCAATTTAACATCTCTTTACTGTAATATTAAAAATCCAATCTACTGTTTGTCTACACTATATCCATTGTTCAGGGTTTATAAATCTCTGGTTACTTAGAAACTCTCCAGGTAAATAAAACAGAATTTTGTGCAGCAGTTTTTTTTCCAGTGAATCAGGGTAGTTGCTGACAAGAAATATTGCCTAGCTAGGCGAGCTCAGGGATATGGTGTGATTTACAAAGAGAGGTCCGGTTTGGATTAAGGCTTTTCGACCTTCTGGTCCCATTGTTAATCAGTACTATTGATTGACCATTCTCTTTCTGTGATTTGATTACTGTGGCAGGCAGCTGTGTCAGGCTTTTTTATATGGTGCAAACATGAGTCAATCAATAATTCCCTGGCAGCATGGGTTGTAATTGTATCAGCAAATCTGTTCATTTAAAACAGCCCTGGCTATTGTTGGGCCGGATGGCTGTTAATAGTATTGAGTAGTCAGTAAGATGTGGAGTGCAGATACTCAATACTATAGATACAAAACCGCCCCCTTCAACACTACTTCAGCCATCAGCTTTGTTGTGATGTCTGTCTGTCGATACATAGATCCACCAGAATTAAGGTTTTTATTTCACACTAAAGAATAGCTTAGCAGCCAGTCCATCCAGCTATATAGATATAGGTATATGACCTACTGGACAATTCTGACAATTTCAACAGTGATTGGTTGATATGTGATTTCAAATAGATTTATGAATGCAAGCCCAGCAATAAAACGCATTGTGTTTGCATTAAACAGCAGAGTAAAGCCATGCGACTTCATAATGACCACGTGTATGTATATTCAATTGCAGGTTACTTACAGTAGGCACAATATATATTGATGTATTTTTATGGCTTCAAGTTAAAATGCAAAAGTAACATTTTAAAAAATAATTCAAGTTAACAAACATTTTGGCTAGTGCGTTACATTAGAATTCTGATTGAGCGCTTTGATGTTAAAATGAAGAATTGGTGTTTGAGGCAAATGCCAGTGTCCTAGAGAGGATATTTCCACTGGAATAATTGTCCTGAATTCCATCCCTGTAACAAGCTCCATTAAGACTTCAGTCCCTTTCAGTTTGAAGATCTCCCTCAATTTAAGGAAAGCTCTCAAATAAGACAATATCATCTAGTCTCATTGGTGATTCAATTGTGTAAAATGTATTTAATTGTGGAATGTCTGTTTTTGATTGTATTATTTTATGAACTCCTCAGTTTGCACACTCCTCTGTCCTTTCCTGGCTGGTGTGGTGCAGGCCTGTTTTTTTCAGTGTTTGTTTGAAGAAATTGAATAGGCTCAGTGTAGGTTTCCAGCAGACACCCTCCCACAATCTTTCTGCTCTGGTGAAAACCTAAGTGCCATGGGACTCCTTACAGGCGATGATGGACAGCTCAGATGTTTAGAAGAAAAATCAATGATCTAATTACTTCAATGTTGACTTTCTCTGTGCACGCTATCAGCCACAGTAATTTCTCTGCCCGTTTGTTGCGTGTATTCTCAGGAGAAGTTTAGGATTGCAGGGTTCTACACACACACACACACACACACACACATAACCAAGAAATATACATTCTCATTAATGTATTGATGTGTGCATGTGTTACGTAAATGAAGGCAAACGTTTGTCTGCTTTATTTTGTTTGTTATAGTTTTACCTACAGAATGTGTCTGTAGCCCAAAGAAACCCAGGACATATCTGTCTCTTCTTTTTTTGTAGATGTTGGGACTGAGGTTTTATTTTTCAGTCTGTCCGTGGCGTTCCAATGGAGGTTGCTCTCTCCCTTGGACACTTTTCAATATTTAACATCTGTGACTGTGTTGGTTACGTCTGTGTTTACGGTTGGATTTCTTAAAACTATTTTTTTGTTTGTTTTACAAACATTCCTACTGTATTTATTGTTCAGCCCACTCTGTAACTCTCGTGCTGTTTAAGGACGAGTGTGTGTGCATTATTTACATCATGGAGCTTGTCTTGTTTTAGTCTTTTGTGGTCAAATGTTTTTGCATTGAAAGAATGTTTGTTTTGGATGAATAGAATAAATGGCTTAACTTGATGACAGAAGAGTATTGTTTCTACTGTAGTTGTATATTATAAAGCTCTATCTCTGTCAATTTCTCAAAGTAGTATTTCCAGTTGCCCACCTCCTGTGACAGACAGTGTGGGCTAATGGTTAAAACCAAGAACACTGGGGAGCACCTGTTTTTTTTAAAACTACAGTGTTCCCTATTGCATGTTCACGTCTTTTACTTTTTTTTCATATTGCATTTTTTTATATGCAACAAAGATGTATTAAAACTGTAATAAATATAATTAATTAAATAGTTAAAAAAGGTGCAATAAACAGAAATAATACTTTCTTACATAAAAAGTAATAGATCAATCTACAATAACAATGAAGTTCTGTAAAGCAGGGCTGTCCATCGGGTGGCTCTTGAGCTCCACAGTATGGCGCTTTTTAATTTCATTTAATTTACCATGATCATTTTTACCCCAGATTTTAATTCTAGAAGTCATTTAAACTGAAAATACAGCATTTTGATAACATCATATTCTACATTTTTTAGGATCTGTGTGACCGTCACACTGAACAGAATAACTAACTTGATTAAGCTTCACCAACCTTTTATCATCCACTGTTATGGAAGGTTTGGATTATATTTTCATGTAATGTGATAACGCCTTGACTTGAGTGATTATTGCACAATCATGAGAACCTTTTGTAAGTGTGGGCACTGGTTTCATGTGGCACATAATGTCGTACTGTTCAGCCACAGTTCGTCAGTAAAGCAAATCTGTCCAACTGACTGGCTGTGAAGGAGTTAGTGTCCTCAAACCCAGTAACCCACTTTCCCAGATGCACTGCAGCAAAAACATATTCATTTTTTACAATGCAGGAGGCACAAGGTCCTCTGGTTAATTGAGAAGCCATGCCAAAAGCATTGTGGCTTAGTACTCGGCTGGAATGGAGGAGGGCTGTTTTGGAAATCATTGTTTGGAAAGGAGCCGTGCCAAGATATGTTTTTTTTTTTTTGTTGTTGTTTTTTTTTGCAGAAAATGATAAATGGTAGTTTGGGGAGCTGAGGGTAGTCTGGGCTGCACACACTAGAGGGGGTGGGGAGTTTGCTGCTGCACCTTTCCATCTTCAACACACACAAGCTGGCTATTGTTCATCATCGTAGGGGGAAGATGGGGGTTAGTCTCTCTCTATCTCCTTTGAGATTTCATCTACTGTAACTACACTGTAAACACAGTTTTGAAATTACACTTCACATTTCTGTATGCCACACATACAATTTGCATTTTCAGGATGTTATTTATTATCCGTAACTGGAATGGGGATTTGATTTACTTTAGCCAATGCTAATGTTATTGCATGGTTCTTTTCTTTGGTTGTGTAGAATACAGGGAGAGCAAGTGGTACTGCCATCATTCAAAGTCCAAATGAATTTGGTGGAAGAAATGCTGTTGGAAAAAGCAGCTACTGACAGACTTGTTTCAGTTGAAAAAAATTTGGTGCAAGAAAGTTTCAAGAATGGTGAATTTTTATTTTCTATGTGGCAAAACAAAATCTCTTTTTGTAAGCTTAAGTTTTTCCATTGCGTATGCCCATCAAATCACATTCACGTCACATTTGTAGAACTGCTGTCCAGGTTCAATAGAAGTATTCATGGTTGTTATGCGATGCAAGGTATCTGTTCTCATTCTATTGACCCGTGTCATGTCTTGTGTTTATCACTGGTGAGGATTTGTACGTTGTTTGCAGTTTCAGTTCTGGTAAGTGTTACTACTTTTTTTAGTTGTGTTTTTCTTGTACTCTGTTTCCTGGATCTCACATACTTTGAGGTCTGTATCACGAGTGTGACGTGTCACTAATGTGGTCTACAAACTATGTAGATTGTTGAAGCCTCAATGTGTAGTAAAGCTTGTAGAGTTACTGGAGGTCATGGCCTTTGTTATTTACTTTCATTAGAGTGAAGTAACTGTACTAATAAAATAATCAAATGGAGCTATGGTGTTTAGTAAATTATACAGTATAAACCTTTTTTATAATTTAGCATTTCACACTCAAAAATAATAGTCAATATTTTTTTCCCCCCAAACATAATGTATGAGTAATCTAAAGAATATTTTTAGTGGACTGATGTGAGAAAAATCAACTAAAGTATGTATAACTTATTTCATTTTTGTGTAGGGTGTCTTTACTGTGGTATAACATTTTAGTAGCAATAGTGTAGAGAAAGCATTGCTTCTGTAGTGAGGCCAGTATATAAATAACCACTAGTGGTGTGCACCAGTAATTTCTTGATATACCCTACTGCCCAGTAGGGTGCACTCAAAGCAGACACTAGCAAGGCTGTCTTTTGGCCATTAAGGGTCTAGTATCTCTCCACCATCCATGTCAAGTTCCTGGATGTAAAGAGGTGATTGGCTTGGCAGTGGAACCAGAGAATGCCCACTGGCATTATTTACAACAGTGAGGGAAAAGAATCACACATTCTAAATTGGGAAGAAAAACAGGGGTTAAATAATTGGGCACAATAAAAAAAAAAAATAATAAGATACTAAATAGATACAAAGGAGCTATGCAAATTGAGGAGTATTCATTTAATAAAGCCATTATTAAATTATAAAAACTTTGATGTCAGATCTATTGCTAATGCTGCAGCATCTGCCTTGGTTCTGTCCTCATTAAATTTCAAAGCTTAAGTTTTACTGAGCTTGCACATCTCAAAGACTTAAAGACGCTAATAAAATGTTTGGCTCGTGGCCATTGAAAGCAGCCCTGGAGTTGTGAGTTTGCGTTTGGACCAGTATAAACAGCTCCAAGCAGAAAGCACACTGCTGTGGATTTTGAAGAAAGCTTGTCAGCTCTATCAGAGCCAGGGTGCTCGTAGATCAATAACAGATGAGGAGGGCTGAGTGAACATGCCTACAGAAGGGTTACATTTGTCACGCCTGTGCTTATGGAATATCAAATGCTTGTTTTTCAAGTGGTGTTAACCCACAGATTATTTTTCTTGGATAAAATTTTTGTAGTGGTGCTCTTGGAGGGAGGTTAATTAAAAACAAAAAATCCATTTAGTGTGTACCTGAATGGCAAAATAAGTGCCTCTCTGTTTTGTTGGTTTTTGTAATGTTTTTTATTACATTTATCCAAACCATGTTGGATCCTAATACCATCCAATCATTCAAAAAGGATTCAATGAAAACTAACAATTCCAACAGTGCAAGTGTGTTTATTTAATTCATACCTTTCACTAATTTTTGCATTGATCTGAATGACAATGGTAATAAGATAAGAAAAATTTAATAGACACCAGTCATTTCATTTTTAAAATAAAATCTAGGAGACCCTATTTTGAGTCTAAAAGCAAGTTATTTTCAGAATAGTTTTTTTTTTTTTTTAATTTTTTTAATGGAATACCCAGACTCCTTTCTGCTTGGTTATTGCTAGTTTTATAAGATTCTAGTTTTCATTGTAACAGAACTACCGCAAACATGTTCATGATGAACCAGTCATACTTCAATACATGCCATGTGTTACTGGCTCCTAAGTTCACACACTCACAGTGGGTGAGTTAAAACTTGAAGGCCAGGCTTTTTGGCCTGTGGTTCTGTCTTATTCTTTTTTTAAAACCATAAATAAATCAATCTTTCATGGTAGGCAGCGTTTTTTTACACTAAATTAGTTGCAAATGGTAAACTAATGCAACATTTTTTTTTATTTATTTTTTTTTTACTTCAGAGCCTGAAAAAGACCTTGCAATAGAAACAGGTGTTTGATTTTTTCCATAAATAACAGATGTCAGGGGTCAGCTTCAAGGATGGCTTTGAAGAACCATCAAACGTCATAGCAGGTTGATTTCATAGAATATTAAAACATATTGTGTGTTAACCCATTTCAGGGCCAAGGACTTGAAATTCAGGAAAGGCATTGACTCCACCTGGCTGTTCACCTTAATCGAATAATCTGTGGGTGGTGGTCCCCTAACAAGTGTGTGTGTGCTTGTGCATTATAAATCTTAGAGTTTGGCAGCTCCAGTAGGACACACAGAGGTAGCAGGTGTTAATAGTGTACTGTATTGAAAATAAATAATTAGTATTAATTTTTGTTAACCATTAACTTTTGTAATAGTAAGTTTTAATATACAGTAACCTATTTATGAACTAATAAATACAGCTTGCTAAATCTGTTCATAAATATCAGATCAACTCCAAGTTCATATCATGTGATTAATGATGTTACTGTTGTAATGTTTAGTAAATGGAATCCGGTTTAGTTTTTACCTTTTTATTAGTTTATAAATAGGTAAATATAAAGGATCTCTCATAGGTTATGCATCATAGTCAATATCATGTATTATGCTGATTTAGGATGTTTTCTTTTAAATCAGGCAACCACAGAGGTGGCAGAAATTAGCCACCAATGGACAAAACCATCCAATCTGGCACGTTTAACAGCTTGAAAGGAGTGAATGGCAAAGGGTGTTTTAGTTCAGGATTGAGGGCAGCTTGCCTGAGAGCAATGAGGAGTGACGATATTTTTAAGACTATAGGCAGTCCAATTGTCTTCTACAGCTTTCTTTAACACTAAGTTCACAGCACCATTTTGAAATGGGTTTAACAGGCAGTGTTGTGGGATGCATTATGGGTCTGACCCTACCTTTGAGGTTGAAAGCTCTATAACCACTCTCGCAGACCAGCCTGGCTGTTTTGCGTAGTGGTTAAGATGCTCACTTGCGGTGTGTGTGGTTGCCGGTTTCCGCCCAGCTTCTGCCCTTCTACACCCCTAATGGAGAGTAGATGCTGATCACACTTCAAATCCATAGGCACCAAGCAGGCAGTGGGGGTGAGAGCTCATGGCTCGATGAACACAGGTGCTCCCTGGACAATGAAAATCATTCCCTAGCTGCAAGGGTCTGATAAATAGGGTCAATTTGAAGTCACTGGGTACCTCCTGAAAGGAGCTTTGTCCAGAACAGATATGCTAGCCAGGGCCAATAATGAAATAACCTCCTGTATTGTAAGTCGACCACGGTTGTAATACACCAGGAGACGAGCCCTCCCCTCACGCATTGTGCTGTGTAAGCAGCACCAGGTCTGAGAAATACAAGCCAGGGCGTGATTGGCAGGTTATTTATTCATAATTTCTCCAGCAGATGACACACAGACATACTGTAGCCTCCTCCAGGGGAGGGTCACATGGCCATTTTGAGGCTGTCGGGGGCAACAGTGAGCCGGTACAATAATAGTGTTGTCTTGGAACCTGCTGAGGAGGCACAGGGAAGCCGATGGGAATTGGAGAGCTCACGATGGATTCTTGTTGCCGAATGCATTAAGCGTACGAACACACAGATAATGCTGCACGTGCCCAGGTCCACAGGGACTCGAGAGGGCAATGGTCAAGCGTTGCAATCACCACTGTTGTCCTCACAGAATTAATAATCACACAACCTGGTGGGGCTTAACTGTTGCTTTACCCATATTGCTGTAACAAAATGAGTGCCCCTTAAAAGTTCCTGTAAGATGCTGAGTTGTGTATTCTTTTCAATAAGACCTCCAAAAAGAAGTCTCAATAGATCAGCAGATTCAAATTAAAAAGGGATTAATGGAATGCGTACCTTTTATGTGGAGCTGGTTACAATGGAGGGAGTTTATTGTACTTGATCTTCAATAGTTTGATTTGCATTTTAATTGACTTTTAAGGGGAACATGAGATTAAAAATATATATATATATATATATATATATATATATATATATATATATATATATATATATATGTAAAATATATATATATATATATATATTTTACACAATGCTGTAAATAATAGCCCAGACTAGTCAGGCCCCACTGTCATGTCCCTTTTAAACTTGCACAGCAAACAAAGTAATAGCTAACTGCTCAAGGTCTCATATATGGTTGTTGTTTTTCTTATTACTAATTAATTGGTAACACCCTGTATATTTTCTCAAATCTTTTAAACTGATTCATTCTAACTGTGCTTCTGCAGTGTCAGATAAATATTGTTACTTTCTAGCATGTAGTTCCCCATATTGCAAGATGAAACTGTATATTGGTAATAGAATAGCCATGAAGGGGCTTGAAATCTCCTGACCTGCAGTAAGACATCTTAACTGTTGTTCAACAGGGTTCTTTACACAACAGCTAAGAAATTGCTTTGTGTAACATATTTTCATGCCGCAATTTAGCCCGCGGAGATTAATCTGTTTGCAATTCTCTTGGAAAAAGAAATGACTGAAACAGATTTGCCATCATATCACTTGCTGACTCAGTGCCATGTTGGCTCAGGACACGAATGCACCTGGCGTGCTTAGCTTATGCATCACAAGGTCATGGAGAGTTCAAATTGCAGCTTGGCCTGTCAGGCTGGAATAGATACTGCGCCCGTCCAGTTTAACCCAATCCCATACCTCCAGCATGTCACCTCGCTTCAGAAGCATCTGTTTCCAAAAATACTGACTGGTCCTGCAACTGTAACCTCCGTTAATCTTGAGGCAGTAGATTCATGCCATTTATTATTATTATTATTATTATTATTATTATTAATTTCTTATCCAGGGCAACTTACAATTGTTACAGGATGTCACATTGTACACATTATACAGATATCACATTATTTTTTACATATCCATTTATACAGTTGGGTTTTTACTGGAGCAATCTAGGTAAAGTACCTTGCTCAAGGGTACAGCAGCAGTGTCCCCAACCTAGGATTGAACCCACGACCCTCCGGTCAAGAGTCTAGAGCCCTAACCCCTACTCCACACTGCTGCCATTATTATTGTTGTTGCTGCTTGATATGGACAGGTAACAATGATAAGAGTTGAATCAGTAAGAAAACAATTCACTGTTTCGACTTGATTGTTAATTTGGTAATTGGATTTGTTTTTTGTTCTTATATTGTGAGAATGTTGTCATGAGTTCTTCGGAGTTTGAGTATGAAATCCCACTTACACAGACAAAAGTGTCTGTTGTAAATGCAGATAGTAGCTAGGACTGTTTTAGATGTAGAACATGAAAGTGGCATTAGAAAAACGTGCATAAAAAAGGAATGCGAACCAGGAATGGAGAGTGAAGTAATTGATCGTTTTGCTAAACCTAAAAAAAAGATTAACTACTCAAGCAAAATGTAAGTGGGCTCTAAGCTTGTTTGAACAATGGTTAAAGCCAGGAAAGAAATGCAGAAGCTCAGTTTAAATCTAACGTCCATGTAATTGATGGAGATTTACTAAGTGATGATGAAATTGCTGTTGTTCCTAAGCCTATTCAGAAGATATGTAAAAAAAATTAGAAGAGGCGTGTTTGTGTTAATTAATTTGAAATTATGAAAATGTGTTTTTTACATTAGCAAGCAATATGAAATGCTAAACTGAAATCGCAAGCCCTTTTGTAAGTGTTACATTTGAAATGTGTAATACTATGTGGTTGTGTTGACGAATCAACAGTTTTCTATGGATTCATAGCACAAACTGTCAACAATGTATCTGCCCTCCACTCCCCTTCTCTTCAAAGCCACTCAGCCACTTTTAGTTCGAAGATTTGTAGAATGAATCAATCAAAAGATCAAAGGGTGGCGTCACGGAAATGTTTTAAACATAAAAAAACCCACTCAGTTTCAGCTTCTGCTTTGGCTATTTCTAGAAAACCATGACATGTAAATATTCACCAGTAGCAGCTTGAAGATAAAAGATCAAATTGGACACAAAAATGGCTTTAAAAATGGCTTTATTTTGCTTTATGGCCTGTAGTGTTTGTTTTGTTTTTTGCTTCCTGAATTTATTTGAACTCTCTTGACTCCAGCTGCTTCCTGGTAGAGCTGAATATGGGGGTGGGCAATATTGAAAATAGCAAAATTTCAAAAAATGTGCCGCTTTTTATTTTAAAAGGGTGTGAAGTTTGCACACCCCTAGTTGAAAGTTCTTGCAAACATTATGTATTTTACATTGGGGTTTTGTTACCGTGGTTACATTCTAACCACCTCACAAAAAAAGAATCTACTGTCTTGGATCATCCCCATCAAAAGTATTTATTTATCAAACAGCAGTGGAGTGTAATTCATTTTGATCTTGTTTGACAAAAATGTGCTTTGAGTACAACTGTTTCAAGTACTTTTTTTTAAAAAACCAATGGAGAACCACATCAAACATGGGTTCAAATTGCCGCCAGATTGAATGACAGATGCAGAGCGGGGAGATTAAAGTGTTTGCTTTAATTGTCTTCCTTACATCTTAGGAAAAAAAATAGTTTGCGATTTGATTTAGGACAGGAGGAATATGCTTGTATTTATTTCTTGATTATTAATTGCCAGGTTATACATACAGGCTGAACATTTGTGCTGCTAGTCCTGTATTAAGAGTTTATTTTAAAGATGATCCCTTTTAATTATTAAACCACAGAAGAACCTGAGGGGGATGGGACCATAACTTTTTTTAGCTAGAAACCCATAACCTATAATAACATCCACCCACACTCTGATTGCACTATGTAACACAATTTTTGTTCCTGGGTAGTAAGTGTTATTTCCTAATTGCTTATGCCTCAAAAGTATAGAAAATGGCTATTATTCCCCACAAACTTTGCTTTTGTGACCAGGACAGTGATATTTTGAAATGTGCCTATTTCCAATGAGAAAACGGGCGAATTTGTGTCTTTTCGTTCACATAAAGTCAGAAAAAAACAACATACGAATCCAAATGAACATGTATTTATACTAAAGTAATACAAAAATGACTACAAAAGATTTAGAAGTGAGTAGTTTTTCGAGATTTACGATTATACTGTAAATCACTTTCACGAATCAGCCCCCAAATGTAGTCTCCCGTCCATGTTCTCGTCATACTGTCCTTGGTAGCGGCGTTCAAAGTCCAGTATATCCTGGTGGATGTGCTCGCCTTGCTCCTCCGAGTACGCTGCCATGTTCTCCTTGAATTTATCAAGATGAGCATCAAGGATATGGACTTTGAGGGACATCCTACAGCCCATTGTGCCGTAGTTCTTCACCAGAGTCTCAACCAGCTCCACATAGTTTTCGGCCTTGTGATTGCCCAGGAAGCCCCGAACCACTGCGACAAAGCTGTTCCAAGCCGCTTTCTCCTTACTAGTGAGCTTCTTGGGGAATTCATTGCACTCCAGGATCTTCCTTATCTGTGGTCCGACGAAGACACCGGCTTTGACCTTTGCCTCAGACAGCTTAGGGAAGAAGTCTTGAAGGTACTTGAAGGCTGTCGACTCCTTATCTAGAGCTCTGACAAATTGTTTCATAAGGCCCAATTTGATGTGCAGTGGTGGCATCAGCACCTTCCGGGGGATAGCAGGGAAACTTGGTAAAACCGCCTTGGAGACCCATCAGGAATGCCACCATTTTGAAGTCTCCTATGACCTTGATGCCATCTCAGAAAAATGCAGATATGTATCCACTTAGGCAGCTGGAACTAAACTGAACTGGTGGGCTTAAGGCCCCTGTATTTATACTACTATTTATATTACTGGAAAGTTCTAGAAAGTTCTAGAAGTTACTCCAAGTTTACTCAGCATTGAATCTATCTGGAATGTTCTGGAAAATAGGTAAATTTCAAAATATCACTGTCCTGGTCACAAAAGCAAAGTTTGTGGGGAATAATAGCCATTTTCTATACTTTTGAGGCATAAGCAATTAGGAAATAACACTTACTACCCAGGAACCAAAAATAAATAAAAAATTGTTACACAGTGTTGTTAATTCCCTCAGTGAAGAACTACAATAGTATCATATTAGTACATTTTACACAATTAGATTATGAAAATTGCACCACACTGGGGCAGCAGTGTGGAGTAGTGGTTAGGGCTCTAGACTTCTGACCGGAGGGTCGTGGGTTCAATCCCCGGTGGGGGACACTGCTGCTGTACCCCTGAGCAAGGTACTTTACCTAAAATTGCTCCAGTAAAAACCAAACTGTATAAATGGGTAATTGTATGTAAAAATATTGTGTAAAAAATAACAATGTAATTGTATGTAAAAATAATGTGATATCTTGTAATAATTGTAAGTCGCCCTGGATAAGGGCGTCTGCTAAGAAATAAATAATAATAATAATAATAAAGAGCAAACCGATAAAATAAAATAGGAGTATATTTACTAACTTATATTTCCTAACATATCATGATATTGACTTCTGATCTAATGTGGCTGCCATATGAAGGTGTGCTGTATGGAGTCACTAGCACTCTGTTACTGTTCTGTTCTGCTCCACTGGGGATGAAACCCCTACGGTGATAGTGGAGGCGGTTGTACAGACGTATGTATGTCACACTTCACAGACTTACATCTGAGGAACTGCTTTTCCGATTGTCATGAAGCTTGGTATTAACATTGTTTAGTTATCGAGAGTATTAGATTCTGGAGCTATAGAGAGGTGTCTGTCTGTCCATTCATCCATCCGTCTGTCCGTATGTCACACTTCCATGTTTGTATATATCTGGATAATCACTTATACAATTGTCATGAAACTTGATAATCTATACTGTTCTGTACATACTCATACTGTCATGGTAACCAACCTGTTCATCATACTGACATCAGCTGTGGCAAAGGATGGGCAAAATAGTTAAGGAAATTATTTAAATAGAAAATAGTGGTCTGCAAATCGATTTAAAATGCAGATAGAAAATAGGTTGCCAGTAATGTATTTTAAATAGAAAATAGTCAATTCTATTTTGAGAATAGTAGTATTACTTTATTTTTTTAATAGTTGACAACGTTTACCAGTTGTAGTATACACTATTTTTATTTTTTTTTCATAATAATGAATTGAGAAGGTCAGCACTGCCTCAATCAACAAGTGTATCAGTAGCATACAAGGCCTCCAATGAGAGTAAACGTACTTGCACATCCATGCTATATTTTTATTCGGACAGAAAAGTAATGGTTTTAAAAAAAAAATAAATAATCTATTTAAAAAAAACTATTTACAAAATAGATTTCTGTTCTAAAAATAAATAGAAATAGTCTCTGAAAATTCTATTTACTATTTCTATTTTAAATTAGGTATTTTTATAAATAGTAAACCATTTCTGTGCCCTGTATCCCTGGCTGAGGTGGGGGATATACGTTACTGACATACTTGATAAGTTTTTTCAGTGTTTTTTTCTCATTGGCAACAAGAAAATACATTTCCACAACACTGTTACCTCTGTACTGGGTGAGAAAAAGAAAGCCAGATTAAGGTAAAGAGGCTTCAAATTATTATAGCCCTCACGTCCATAGCTTTGGCCTAGACTGTTGTGTTTGTTCCAATCTTGCAGACCTCTTTTTTATTTTGTTTATGCCAAATCCCCTTGTGTTTCTTTGCCTTCAACTAGTCTATTATTAAGAAGCCAGCAAATGCCAAAGAAAGTTTCTACAAGGCTGGAATGAGTATGCTTCATTAAAATGGTATAACTATTTCTTTGTATTTCTGTACAGACTGTTCTCACCCTACAATGTGACATTTATTTGCCACAATATAAAACAAACTAAAACAAAAATACCTTGAAGTAGTATTGTTCCTACACCAAGGGGAAGCCAAGGTTGTTAACAGGGATTTATGTCAGAGTTTTCAGAATTTTCCATTCAATTGTGCGGAAACTTGGTATGAACATTCCTTAGTCCAGCCTACTTGATTAGGTTAATGAAACCACTAATTGAATACAACTCTGCATCTGTCATAAGTAATTCTACATATTGTACAGATATGAAATCCTTAGCGATGGGGATATAGTGTAAGTGTATGTACATTTGTCACACTTTACATGTTCCATATATCTGGAAAACCACTTACTGAATTATGATGAAACTTGTTATCGGAATTATGTCGCATAAGTTATTGACAGTATCAGATTGTGGGGCTATATGGAGGTGTCTTTTTGCCTGTACCCAAATTGTTTCTTGATCACAAGAAATTACTTCACATACTGTAAATCAGTTATTTTGATTTTCTCGGATGCTTTCCTAAAGACATCTAGATTTAAATACCACAATTTACCATTAAACTATCCATTTCCATTTCATATTCTATACTATTATGTAAATATTGTCCATATTTTAGGAACACAGATTGAAATTGATTGAGGTTATTTATCATCATGGTTTGCTACGTGGCTAAAAACTTTGATAAGGGGTGATTGCGCAGTAAGAAAATCAGTGACCAGTTTGAGTGAGTGTTAACTGAATAGTTATTTATGAAGACAAGGACCCCCCCTAAAGCTCAAATCCAGCTCTTATTATGATTAACCAGAGCAACTACTCAACAGTGAAATTATCCGCAAAGCTCAGGCAGGCAGGAAATTAGTCATGGTCTTGGCATCAAGAGTGAAAGACAAGCGTCAATGAGCACAACGACCTCTGGAAAAAGTTTTTATTATCGTTGTCTTGTCTTGTAACAAATAAAAACAACTACTAACATTTTGTTTTCATACTGGAACAAGGTAAATGATGCCTTGGTCAGACCCCTAATTCAGTGCGACTCAAAGTCGAGTTTTACATATGTAAAGAAAACAGCTTGTCTAATTTTGATGGAACTTCAGTATCAGAATCTGGTTATATATGGAGCAACCTGTCCTTCTGTCTGTCAGTCTGTACATAAACATGGCACACTTGCAAAGGGTGTAGGTTATAGTGATCTACTTTTTCATGATACCGAAGACTCTTATTTTGGTTTTACAATCGTGACAAGCGATTTATGTTAACTAACATATCTGATTAGCGTTAAGGCATCTCTGTAAATTGCAACAGCACTGTGTAAACTAGCTTTCAATACCCAACATGTTTAAACCAAATGTCTCGCCAGTTCAGTACTGCGTTCTTGCAACAAGCTGCTGGGTCAAAGCAAACTCTAATTGGCACACAGCACTGATAATGTTGGGATAATTGTGAATGCAAACTGTTTCACTGTGTACACAGGCAGGGCATGCTAGGGTCCAACTGATGTCTGTGTTTAAGTAACACTAGTGATTGATTTTCTTATCTAAATAGTGTCAATTTTTGTGCATAATATATGGTAAAGACTCAACTCAGTTCGGTAGGAAGTCGTACTGACTAGTTCAGTCTGCACAGAGGGTCTTACACTGGGTGGAATTTCACCAACTAGTGTATAGCTGCTTTATAATGATCACCTCTGTCTTAATAAAGTATGCTTAGAATATATCTTCCTAGCACTGTACAAAAGAAAGACAGAGAGCTCCGCCTAAGTAGAAGGAGCAATATGTCTGTAGGTACACTGGCCCATGTAATCTTCTCAAATCCAGTAAGACCCATGTGCAGAATATCTCAGCCATAGAACTGTACCTCAGAAGCCACATTCACAGCTATTGGTAACAGAGAGGAACTTGCCAACTATTACCTATGGAATTTGCGCTAACTGGAAATGAAGTGCAGATAGACTCAGGCTGGAATGTAGGAGATGCTTCTTTACACAGAGAGTGGTGATGGTGTGCAATGGGTTACCTAACCATGTTGTTGATGCTGAATCATTGGGGTCCTTTAATACCTACTTAAAACATTTTCATTGAACTAGTCATTGCTATTTCTTATTCCACACTATTCTCTACATACTGGCTATATCTTGGGAACAAAGATTGCAATAGATTCCGGGGTTGCTTATCCTGGTTTGCTACGTGGCTGAAAACTTTGATAAGGGGTCATTGCACAGTGTTTGTGTGTCTACACCAGTGTACTTCAGTGTGCAGTAAAATTAAAGGTGTACTGAAAGCTTGAGGTTCTTAGGACTAGCTTTTATTTGCCATGTAGTACTTGTTTAAAATGTTGCACTGTTACACTTTGGTTAATTTCAGCAGGGAACTGTTCTTTGCACTTTGTCAGTGAAGCATAAACAATTGAAGCAGCAGCCATCCAAAATATCCAAATTAGTTATCTCCTCCTCAAGGAAACCAGTGACCAGTTTGAGTGAGTGTTAACTGAATAGTTATTTATGAAGACAAGGACCCCCCCTAAAGCTCAAATCCAGCTCTTATTATGATTAACCAGAGCAACTACTCAACTGTGAAATTATCCGCAAAGCTCAGGCAGGCAGGAAATTAGTCATGGTCTTGGCATCAAGAGTGAAAGACAAGCGTCAATGAGCACAACGACCTCTGGAAAAAAGTTTTTATTATTGTTGTCTTGTCTTGTAACAAATAAAAACAACTACTAACATTTTGTTTTGATACTGGAACAAGGTAAATGATGCCTTGGTCAGACCCCTAATTCAGTGTGACTCAAAGTCGAGTTTTACATATGTAAAGAAAACAGCTTGTCTAATTTTGATGGAACTTATCAGAATCTGGGGATATATGGAGCAACCTGTCCTTCTGTCTGTCAGTCTGTACATACGCATAGCACACTTGCAAAGGGTGTAGGTTATAGTGATCTACTTTTTCATGATACCGAAGACTCTTATTTTGGTTTTACAATCGTAACAGGCGATTTATGTTAACTAACATATCTGATTAGCGTTAAGGCCTCTCTGCACATTGCAACAGCACTGTGTAAACTAGCTTTCAATAACCAACATGTTAAAACCAAGTGTCTCACCAGTTCAGTAGTGTGTTCTTGCAACAAGCTGCAGGGTCAAAGCAAAGTTTAATTAGCACACAGCACTGATAATGTTGGGATAATTGTGAATGCAAACTGTTTCACTGTGTACACAGGACTACCAAATGTACCACAGGATTATTTTATGAAAATGGGATCCTGCTTGGGTCTTACTGTGTATCTGTGTTTAAGTTAACACTGGTGATTGATTGATGGGTGTTCACACATCAGATGCAGGTGGAGGGGGTGGGGTCCAGGTCTTATCATGGCAAATTTCTCGAATACAGGAAAAAATAAGACCTCACAATTAAGGCCAAAGGAAAAAAAAAAACACTAATTAACAATGATTTTATTTTTTTATTTTTAGGAACCAGTAGATAATTTATATAGACATAATAAAAGACTGATCAGTTACAAACAAACAGTAATATATATATATATATATATATATATATATATATATATATATATATATATATATATATATATATATATATATATATGAAACTCAAAATCAATTATTGTAAGGTGACATTGGTTTTATGTTGGGAAATAATTTTAAGAAATAAAAAACTGAAATATCTTGCTTGCATAAGTATTCAACCCCTGTGCTGTGGAAGCTCCCAGTTTACACCGATGAAAGAAATTGCCCTAACAAGGACACACTTACCTTACCATTGGCCTCCACCTGTGAACCATTAAAGTTGCTGTCACATTTTCTGCATAAAAACCCCACTGTTGAAGGATCATTGGTCAGGATGTGAATCTGAAGGAAAATGAAGACCAAAGAGCATTCTAGAGATAAAGTAATACAAATGCAAAGCTTTGGGAAAGGGTACAAAATAATATCCAAGTGTTTGGATATCCCAGTGAGCACAGTTGGATCAATAATCAGGAAGTGGAAGCTGCATCACACCACCCAGGCACTGCCAAGAAAAGGCCGTCCCTCAAAACTCAGCGCTCAAACAAGAAGGAGACTTGTGAGAGAAGCCACAGAGAGGCCAATAATCACTTTGAAGGAGCTACAGAGTTCAGTGGCTGGGAGTGGAGTAATGGTGCACCAGTCAACCATATCAAGAGCTCTGCATAACACTGGCCTGTATGGGAGGGTGGCAAGAAAGAAGCCATTACTCAAAAAGTACCATTGAAAGCACATCTGGAGTTTGCCAGAAAGCATGAGAGTGACCCAGCTGCGATGTGGGAAAAGGTTTTGTGGTCAGATGAGACGAAGATAGAGCTTTTTGGCCAAAACTCAAAGCGCTATGTGTGGCGCAAACCAAACATTGCCCATGCCTCAAGACACACCATCCCTACAGTGAAGTATCGTGGTGGCAGCATCATGCTGTGGGGATGCTTCTCATCAGCAGGGACTGGGCATCTTGTTAAAATTGAAGGAAGAATGGATGTGTTACTACACCCTCTTAAGCATTATTTGGACAGTATTGTACTGCAGGAAGTAGTATATTGCTCTCATAATGGCGAGAAAAAGGCAATTAATAAAGGAAGACAGACAGACCATTATAACCCTTAAAAGTGTAGGTCTTTCCTTTAGAGAAATTGCAAAGAAAGCCAAGGTGTCAGTGAGTACAGTTTCCTACACCATCAAAAGGCACTTGGCAACTGGAGGAAACTCTGACAGGAAGAGGTCAGGCAGACCCAAAGCCACAACAGAATCAGAAGACAAGTTTCTGAGAGTCAACAGCTTGCGTGATAGGCGGCTCACAGGACAACAGCTTCAAGCACAGCTTAACACTGGTCGAAGTAAGCAAGTCTCAGTTTCAACTGTGAAGAGAAGACTTCGAGCTGCAGGTTTGACAGGTCGAGTGGCAGTAAGAAAGCCATTGCTAAGGTGGCAAAATGAGAAAAAGAGGCTTGCCAGGGCCATGAAGCACCGCCAGTGGACTACTGAAGACTGGAAGAAGGTCTTATGGACCGATGAATCAAAATTTGAAATGTTCGGTTCATCACGCAAGGTTTTTGTACACCGTCGAGTAGGCGAAAGGATGGTTCCTCGGTGTGTGACACCAACTGTCAAACATGGAGGAGGAAGCGTGATGGTCTGGGGCTCTTTTGCTGGATCCAGAGTCGGCGACTTGCACAGAGTGAGTGGCACCCTGAACCAAAACTGCTACACAGCATTTTGCAGCGCCATGCAATACCCTCTGGTATACGCCTAGTTGGTCAGGGGTTCATCCTACAGCAAGATAATGACCCAAAACATACCTCCAGGCTATGTCAGAACTACCTTAGAAGAAAAGAACAAGACGGTAGGCTTCAAATCATGGAATGGCCAGCACAGTCTCCAGACTTAAACCCTATCGAGCTGGTTCGGGATGAACTGGACAGAAGGGTGAAAGCAAAGCAACCTACAAGTGCAACACATTTGTGGGAACTTCTGCAACAGTGTTGGGAAGAACTTTCCGAACAATATTTGATTTCCATTGTAGAAAGAATGCCACGAGTGTGTTCGGCTGTTATATCTGCAAAAGGTGGCTACTTTGAGTCAAAAATTTAGATAAAATTTTGTTAAACAAAACGATTCCATGATTTCTTTTTTATCTCCAATTGTTTATTTGTTCTATGCTTTAATTTCAGAGTACATTGAGACATTAAACTGCGTAAATTTCAATAAAAACTGGAAAAATGGAGGTGTTTTAAAACTTTTGACCAGTAGTGTGTGTATGTCTATGTGTGTGTGTGTATATATATATATATATATATATATATATATATATATATATATATATATATATATATATATATATATATATATATACAGTACTGTGCAAAAGTTTTAGGCAGGTGTGAAAAAATGCTGTAAAGTAAGAATGCTTTCAAAAATAGACATGTTAATAGATCATATTTATCAATTAACTAAATGCAAAGTGAGTGAACAGAAGAAAAATCTAAATCAAATCCATATTTGGTGTGACCACCCTTTGCCTTCAAAACAGCATCAATTCTTCTAGGTACACTTGCACAAAGTCAGAGATTGTGTAGGCATATAGTCAGGTGTATGATTAAACAATTATACCAAACAGGTGCTAATGATCATCAATTCAATATGTAGGTTGAAACACAATCATTAACTGAAACAGAAACAGCTGTGTAGGAGGAATAAAACTGGGTGAGGAACAGCCAAACTCAGCTAACAAGGTGAGGTTGCTGAAGACAGTTTACTGTCAAAAGTCATACACCATGGCAAGACTGAGCACAGCAACAAGACACAAGGTAGTTATACTGCATCAGCAAGGTCTCTCCCAGGCAAAAATTTCAAGGCAGACAGGGGTTTCCAGATGTGCTGTCCAAGCTCTTTTGAAGAAGCACAAAGAAACGGGCAACGTTGAGGACCGTAGACGCAGTGGTCGGCCAAGGAAACTTACTGCAGCAGATGAAAGACACATCATGATTAGTTCCCTTCGCAATCGGAAGATGTCCAGCAGTGCCATCAGCTCAGAATTGGCAGAAAACAGTGGGACCCTGGTACACCCATCTACTGTCTGGAGAAGTCTGGTCAGAAGTTGCCTTCATGGAAGACTTGCGGCCAAAAAGCCATACCTCAGACGTGGAAACAAGGCCAAGCGACTCAACTATGCACGAAAACACAGGAACTGGGGTGCAGAAAAATGGCAGCAGCCATTTTTGGCTGTAGCAGAAGGCAGTTTGTTCGCCGAAGGGCTGGAGAGCGGTACACGAATGAGTGTCTGCAGGCAACAGTGAAGCATGGTGGAGGTTCCTTGCAAGTTTGGGGCTGCATTTCTGCAAATGGAGTTGGGGATTTGGTCAGAATTAATGGTCTCCTCAATGCTGAGAAGTACAGGCAGATACTTATCCATCATGCAATACCATCAGGGAGGCATCTGATTGGCCCCAAATTTATTCTGCAGCATGACAACGACCCCAAACATACAGCGAAAGTCATTAAGAACTATCTTCAGCGTAAAGAAGAACAAGGAGTCCTGGAAGTGATGGTATGGCAACCACAGAGCCCTGATCTCAACATCATCGAGTCTGTCTGGGATTACATGAAGAGAGAGAAGCAACTGAGGCTGCCTAAATCCACAGAAGAACTGTGGTTAGTTCTCCAAGATGTTTGGGCCAACCTACCTGCCGAGTTCCTTCAAAAACTGTGTGCAAGTGTACCTAGAAGAATTGATGCTGTTTTGAAGGCAAAGGGTGGTCACACCAAATATAGATTTGATGTAGATTTTTCTTCTGTTCACTCACTTTTCATTTTGTTAATTGAAATATAAACTATTAACATGTCTATTTTTGAAAGCATTCTTACTTTACAGCATTTTTTCACACCTGCCTAAAACTTTTGCACAGTACTATATATATATATATATTGTGAGGAAAGGATAGCGTCGCCTTTAAGAAATGGCGGCGCTAAGGAAGAAACTACACAACCCAGAAATCCGAGTGTCAATTAATGGGGTGGGGTTTCTGGGTTTAAAAAGGAACAGGGCAGAGCCATAGGAGGGTGTGGGGAAAACGGCCCGGTTGTCCTGAAAGGAAATAGCGTGCAAGCTCCAGTGTGTTGGGAAAACAACTAAAAAGAAAGAGAGCACAAGGTAAACCTATCGTTTGTGTTAAAATATAGTCGGCGTTTAGTTTTGTTTAAAGTGCGGTTTTTCCTCTTGTTGAGGTAGCCTTTTGTTTGTTAAAATTTATTTTTATTTTTATTTTCTGTTGTCGGGGTGAGACTTGAAGATAGTATACTCCGTAGCAATTTAAAAGAGACCCGCGGTATTCTGTGCTATGCGGTTGTGCGCCGCCACAACCATAGCGTGTTGTGCTATATGCTTTATAACCCAGAGAGGTATTGGTTGTTTACGTGTTGCTGAGACAGTAAATAATAACCAGAAAGAACGGGCTTGCGAGACTGGAAGTGCAAGACATTGTTTATTCATAACACAGACACAAGACACGTTGCATATAATGAATACCAAAAAAATGGACACTGGCTTTTAGAAGAGACACCATTTGCTTTTGTGGATGACCGGGAGTTGGCTGCAGGGGTTCTTTCTCCACAGCCCGGATATAACTTGTTTTATCCTTGTTCATTTCTCTGGACGTCTGGGGTCATCGCTGTTGTTTTTCTGGAAGTCTTCATTAAAAACGGATTCATTCTTCCACTTACCTGTGTCCCAGGATTACTCCATCAGAGGGAGCTTGTCTTGTAATTACCAGTGATCTAGAACCAGTCCAGCAGAGGGAGCTTGCCTTGTTCTTACTTATGTTACAGGACTACTCCAGCAGAGGGAGCCTGTCTTGTTCTTACCTGTGCTACAGGACTACTCCAGCAGAGGGAGCCGATCTAATACTCACCTGTGTTACAGGACGACTCCAGCAGAGGGAGCCTGTCTTGTTCTTACCTGTGCTACAGGACTACTCCAGCAGAGGGAGTCTGGTGGATAGTGACCTGTGTGGCAGATATACTCCAGCAGAGGGAGCTCAACCTACACCTGCCGGTGACTCAGGCCAGCTCTAGGGAGGAGAGCTGGCCCTGTTCTTGCCCGCGGGCTAACCCACTTCGGTCGGAGGATCCTTGGACTTCTTTCGCTATCTCCCTATCCTGATATAGCTAGAGAGGGTTGAAGAAGTGAGTTAGTCAGTGGCCCGTACAGGGCGAGAACCGTGACAGAAACTGTTTATTTTATGTAAATATTGTAAATAAAAATTACTTGCCTGCAAACATATTGAGTCTGTGCTAATTGGTGGAACGGGAAAGAAACAGTTCAGCAGCACGTGTCTACTGGATCGTTTACAATATATATATATATATATATATATATATATATATATATATATATATAAAAATAATACAAATATAGTGTACCGTATATTTAATAACCTATTACCCCAAACAGGCAGTAGTGGTCAGTGAATTAACAAAACAAAAAAAAAAAATGTTAAACCACTGCTGAAGTTATTTTACTATTTCAACATTTTCTGTCTTTACGCAAAGTAACACACCATGCAAGACTGAGAAGAGACGAAGTTGTTCTGCTCATATTTATAGCCTTTGTTTGTCTTGACACCTGTGCGCTGATCACCTGATCCCCCTGTTCGCTAAATGGCTGCGCTCCTTCCAGACATTTTAAGCCAATAATAGCCAGTCCTGGCTGACAGCTGGTTGCTACTACGCATGTGCACGGCAGATTTGGGTGCTCGCATTTCTCAGCGAGCACAGCCTGGCTTCAGCCCATTAAAAAGATGGGATGAACGGCATTGTTGATGTGCCGGTGTCACATGAGAGGGGGGAAATGAAACGCACATCGCCCAGAAGAAGGGAAAAGCAATTCTTTAAAAAGAGACTGGGGGTTCGGCGAGCAAGCGAACACTGTTAACCGGCCGCCCCTGCACTGTGATATCCTGAACCCAGGTAGTTTGCAGGTCCTACTGGGCTGAGTGGATTTTCACCCAGTAGTAGGTGTATAACCGCTTTATAATGATCACCTCCGTTCCTATAAAGTATGCTTAGAATGTATCTTCCTAGTACGGTACAAAGAAAGACAAGCGCTCCTCCTAAATGGAAGGAGCAATATGTCTGCAGGTACACTGGCCCATGTAATCTCCTCAAATCCAGTCCCGTGTGCAGAATATCTCAGCTATTTATTATTTATTTTTTGTTTTATAACAGACCTCATAGCAGTGGTAGTCAGTGGACATTGGATAACTTTTCGAGAATTCTGCACAATTAGTCTCTGCTTGATAGAAGTCCAGAGCTCAATATCAAACAGGGGGTGTTCAGGACAGGATTGAGATGCAAGGGGAAGACTGAGTCGGTGCCTGCCAGAATCAAGGCCCTCAGTTTTATACAGGAAATACATGAAAGAAAGAAATGAAAAAGTTACCCACAGGATTGAGCATTGCGAAACTGCTGCAGAAATCATAGCCTGACCATCTCTGCTACTCATAATGTTATGGCCCCCAGCTAAGTTTATTTGTATCTGTCGTAACTTGCTGCTACTATAAATAAAGAAAGTGAGTGAAAAAACAATGTGATAATGTGAGATCAGTTTACACCTCCTCCACACACACACACACACACACACACACTTTTTACAATATGCACTTAACAGACTTTCACTTCTCACCTTTGTAAGTGCTTACCAACAGGAAGATATAATATCTGCTCATATTTTCCAGAGAGGTTGTATTGCTGTTTTTAAACACTAGTTATTTGTATAGGTTATCCCACACAAAAATAGTGTCAAAGGTCATCAGAATGGGCCTTTTTACCACCTTCAGGCACCTATCACCTTGTAGGACACGAGTTATGCATCTTTTCTTTTGCATACACACCAGCTACCCTGGCACCACTTTCTTAATATGTGGTTTATGTGTCGTCATCCACAACCGGAGGAAACACCTCCCCAGAATCTCTAACAAGGTGCACAACACACAACAGTGGCTGATTTGATAAATGACATCCTCTGGAATCCTCATCGAGCGTTTTTTTTTTTTTGTAAAGCAGTTTATTGACTAGACGCGCTCCACTCAAGTCCTGGACGCAGCATGCTGATGTAATCAGTTTGCACGCTGATTTATGAGGCGGCTCTAGTGCTTCTCTGACAGTCGGTGATAAAAAACGGGACTCTGGGGGATTCTTTAGGCTAGAGTAAACATTTGAGCTGGAGCTTGGCTGTAAATGTGTGCAGGGAGAGTGGGGTTACACTTGTGTCATTTTACTGACAAAAACAGTCGGCTCTGCTGTCTGTGTTGCCAGAGAAAACAAAACATAATTTTTTTTTTAAAAAGGTCACGTGTCAAGATTCTAGATGGCACTATTTTTTTTTATACTACATAGTGTGCAAAAAAGAATTACAATTAAAATACATTCCTGGCAGAAATGTCTGTCTGTGTTTACACCTTCATGCTAAAAATAAGTTAATTAACCACACTAACCCTTACTTCTCCTAAGCTAACCTACTTGGCCAAAATTCACATCTTATAGACCCTTGTCCTTCAAGCTATAAAAAAAAAAACTGATTGAAGACATTGGGAGAGGCTTCTAGTCTGAAGGTTATTTTTAATATTTGTACATTTAATACAAATAATAATACAACAATGTAATAACCAAAAATAAAGCAGCAATGAAAGGGGGAGCCAAACCGAAAATAAAAGACTTGTAACCCTAATAGCTTGTTTACTGTTTAATTCAGTATCATTTTAATTCAAAATGATACTGAAACGGCAGCTCTTCTGTTTTGTTTTTAATAAGTACACATCCTTCTCCTGAACCAGTATCACAGAAGCCCCTCTCTTCTGGTGTTCATTTCCCAGAGTGCTTTGCAGTGGTCTCCCTGACGGTTGTGAGGGAGTGGTTCTCTTTTGGTTTTCCACCACGGCCACTGCTGCGTATGACAGGGCAGGGGGGGCCTTCTTGGATGAGAGGATCTTTTGTCTGGGTACGAAGAGCCCTGATTTAAAGGTGTTCATTTGATTCTATTTAAGGGTTAATTGTGGTGGAGGCATTAAGCTTTGATCAGTTGCTATTGATCAAAGTGTGGCCTTGCTTGATGTCGCCAGTATCACTGCTCACCTTGCTGGTCCATGACTTTGGCCTCCTCAATGGAGGTTCCTTGTGTAACTGTTTTTGTATTCAGGTAACACTTTATTTGAACTTGCTTTCCTAAAGGCCACACTTTGTGCATAAGTCTTTCTAATCACTCTAAAACCCCAAATAGAATGCAAGTACTTATAACATGTTGTCATAACATCTGTAACTATAGTTCTGCAAAAATGATATTTAATAATTTAATAGAGTCACAGGAATGCATTTAGAATGCTGATTTTTTTTATTCCTGTACTTTTGGTTTATAAGAAATGTTCTTTCAGTTTTCAAAGTTAGGCCTATATGTCGTACATGCATATGTCAGACTTAACCTTTTCCATATCTCTGGAAAACCGCTTATCCTGTTGTGATGAAACTTGGCATTAATGTTTTTTTGGTGTGCATTATTGGGAGTATCAGATTGTGGGGCTATGTGGCGGTGTCTTTGTCTGTACATCCGTCCTTCTGTATGTCACGCATTTTTAATGTTTCTTGGGATCACAAGAAGTTCACATAGTGGAAATCAGTCATTTTAATATACTGTACCATGATATTAACTCCTAACTTGCTTACCTAAAAGTGCAACACTAAGGACTGGTACCTAATAGAGGAACTATTAGTCTGTCTATGAAGGCAAGAGACTAAGAATTAGACAAGCACAGACTGAACTGCTCCTTCACGTTAGCCTCTGCTACCATTGTTCTTTGTAGAAAGACAAAGGACTTCAATCCAGAACGTTTCATGAGCCGCCCCAAAAAAGTGGTATGTGGTTGACTTGTCATTCGACAAATATAAAAGATTCTTTGTAAAACACGCTCAGCCACTTCCACATGCAATTCCTGTATTTCTCAATACCATCAAAATTAAATCTCACATCTATCGTCTAAATCCTTATTTCCACCTCACCAGAACAGAGGGTTAGTGGGTTTCTAAGTAGTTCAGTTTCGCCCCCGGCACTTTTAAAAACGTGGTCTTTTGTTTTTAAACAACAAACACAAATAGGTTTTGATAACTGTGGAATCATGTGAAGTTTGTAACATGTTTAATTATGTGCTGTATTTAAATATAATAAAGATTTTTAAATAATTTCGCTCCAGTTAAATTAGCTGTACATCGTAGTTAAACATAGTGGAAATAAATCAATGTTAATCTGATTAAATACCATGGACTATTTTTCTGACTGCAGTAAGTACTGTTCTGTTTGTCTTGAATGAGCATTTTGCAAGCAGGCTGTAATATTTGTACTGTATTTGGGGGATTGGACATCGGACACTATATTTACATATCTTGCCTGTTTTGTGGTGGTATTATTCCTATTCTCATTCTGTTTAACTAAATAAGTCCTTATTTTAATGGAAAACATCAACAGCATTTCCCTCCAAGTTCCAGAGCCCTACAATAATGTTCATATTTAAACTAAGAATCATTGGTGTCTGTTTACAGCTTTATTCCTACCTTTAACAGAGTGCATTATGTGTTGACAGACCACTTTGTTTACATTCCCCAAAGGTAGTTTTAAGATGTACTGCTCTTTTTAATGTTGAACCTTTGAGATAAGCAGAAATAATGATATTTTATATCACAGGAAATTCAGTTGTGTGTATTAGGGTGTGTTCATACTGGGTTTTGTACACACTCAGTATGGTTCGGTACGTTTGGTGTGAAGTGTGAACAACAAAGTCCGCTTGGGAAATGAACCATACCGAGTCCACCTAAAGAGCTGGTCTCGGTACTTTTGACAAATGCACAAGTCTGGTTTGCTTGCTAAATGACAATGTGAACAACTTCTGGACTCTCTCCTTTTGCACACAGGAAACAAACTATACCTGACTCGGAAGTAAACATTTTGCACGTAGTTGAGTTCATAGACTGACTCATATACTGTTATGTTAACAGCGTCAGTGAATTGAAGAAAAAAAAAAACTAGTTTTTCACTGTGAAAATCTGGACAGTGGGAGAAACTGAAGCTCTGACAGAAATTTGGTCAGATACCAAAATCCAAGCCGAACTAGACAAAACTTACTAAAATAGTCAAATGTATTTAGTCTTTTCTTAAATGACTTTGTTTAATACCGACAATAGGAGAATCGTGCAGAAATGCATAAACTGCATTATTCTTCTACTGTAGGCATTCAAGAAATGTATTAATTAAGTTAGCGAAGTACCTCCCCCAGTGCTTTCTTCCATAGCAATATGAAAGAATCTAAAACATACTATATTAAAAACCGGAGCAATATATCAGTAGCTGCCATCTTTCAATATGCCTTGCAGGATATTGTAAACATCTGGTTCAAACACCATATAAACGAACCAAGTTCACTTGAAAACTGCATTGTGAACACAAACGGACTCAATCATGAAAAAAAAGGAAACGGACCAAAAAAACTAACTTTAGTTCACATCCAAACGAACTCGGTCCCTTTGCACACAGATAAGTGTGAACAGCAAGCACATTGATACATTGTTTCAAATGAAACTAACCAGACCGAGTCCATTTGAAACTGCAGCCTTAGAATTAAATGTTCTGTTCATTCTAAAGATGTCAGTCCCTGTAAAGAAAAAAAGGTTTTCTAAGAGCTTATTATTTCCATTTTGGGCGTTCACTTTGCATACTGTTACAATTTAATTGCCATTGTGTTTGTTTTCCATTAATGAAAACAATGATCTGCATGCTTTTCTAATGTTTCAAGAATAACCCAGAAGTCACAGTATCTATTGCTATCTTTGCTACTCGATATAGCTTCTTTGAAATTCAAACAGTTTAGCCCTAAACCAATCTGTGTATAGTCTTTCATTTTATTAGCCATGAAATAGTATTTGCTGTGCTTCCTGACTTTGACTTTGTACAATCTTGTTAAAACAAATTGGCAATCAAAGGGCAAGGAAGTGACTGCTTGTACATCAGGGCACTGACCTAAAGGCAAGTAGCAAAAGTCGTTAGTTTTGAACCTGTATTTACTGTTGACTTTGATCTCAGCAAGAGATTGTGCCATGTGCTGGGTTCCAAATTATGACACAGTTTCACAGAAGGGCTATATGGCTGGAACCTGGGGGTACGTTTGGGGTATTAATATAGACTGATAATTTGGAGGTGACAGCAGAAGTCAATGAAGTAGAACCGTGATATCATCCAGATATTCATCATCAACATTTTGCATCTTTTTCTACATCTATTTTTTCATTCTTTGCAGAAAATGTGCCCTGCAAGACAGTATCGGAAATCTGTGTTTCTTCTTACATTGCATTGGCCATTTAATCTTTTTGAAACACTGTCTACTAAGTTTATTTTAGATCTGTTGTTTTTCAGTGCCATTATTTTTCCTATATTGTGATAGTCGCCTGTAGTTTTAAGTGGAGTTTTCTTTCCTAGACCTCTGTACGGGTCTGAAGTGTTGATGTGCAATGCTTACACATACAGAAGGTCTTTATTATCGCAGACTTAATTAATCTATTGGTGAAAATGTATAGTTTATCAGAGAAGGAGAAGGCAGTTATGGTGTATGGTGATGGGCACCATCAGTGCATAACAGTCCCCATTTTGACTGTAGGTATATAGCTGTATTTGGATATAGTATAAACTGCCTGACAACAGTAGGACTTACACCTGGGATCGGGTGGGCCACCACTTGCCCTGATCACAGCCTTGACACAACATGGCGTAAACTCAACATGGTGCTGGGAGGTGCCTCGAGGGATGCTAATTTATTTAGTCATTTAAATATTTCAGAACTGACAAGCCTCTGTAAACATCTTTCCCCTCTGTTCGCCCCTGTTTTGGCAACATCTGTCTCTCTTGGTGACCATTTTTCCTTTGTTTTGCCATTGCTGATGCGTTCTAATGGCGATGTTTTGGAGCAGCCTAGTAACATGATTGTCTTTGCCACAGTGGCACCTGCAAGATGTGCACCCACTATCATGCCTCTTTTTAAATGCTGTTAGATCATTAATGGAAGACTGTGTTTGCAATTGTGCTGCTCCCACATATGTAAAGTCCTGCAGGGATCACATCACGTGATTAGCCCAGTTTGCATCTCTAATTCAGGGTGATGCCAAACCCAATTGGGTAAACGGGTCCTAAGAAAGCCTCAGTACTTGTAAAGACCTGAGATTGTCCTTGCTTTGTACTGTTTTAGGGTTATGTAATTACAGACCTTCATGTTGGGTAAACTGATACTAAATAAGCCAGCTGTTTGGTTTAGATACGGTTTAGTCTGTTGAAGTGTGTGTGTGTGTCTGTTTGTGTAATTAACTGTAAAACAGAACTATGCTACTATTGCAGTGGCCTGACGCCAAAATACTGAGCCAAATACTTACTGAGACTTCCTTTGCATCAAATTTTCACAACATTGTGTACTTACCATTTCTGATCGAAGAGATACAAGGCTGTGGGCATGAATTACAGTACCTGGTGTACTTTCAACATCCTGTCCTTAACTGTGTGGGTTCCGACTTCCGTTAGATAAGAGACGTGTTCTGCATGCATCTCTAATCTGCCTTTTCTGTTTACTCCTCCGCAGTAATTGAAACAAATCAGGTAATGTTTATAGTACGCGGAATGGAGAGCCCTTATGCAACTTGGTATAAGACAGGGACTTTTTGGTAACTTGCTTACTATTACTGACATTATAAAATCATCTAACAGTTGAATATGATTGAACTGTTACAAAGATTAGCTGAGGTTCAACAGGGTCTGCTTGAATAGATTTTAAAACAATTGTGTTGTCCATTGAAAAAAAAAAAGTTTTTGGACAGTTTTTAAAGAGATTTTTTTTTTATTTTTAAATGTAGTGTAGCTTAAAGGTAATTAGGTATGAATCTAAAAATTAAATTGTTCATATTTCCCTTAAAGTTTTGGTGTTTTTATGTCATTCTGAGTGGTTGTGGGTTCTGTTTCTCCAATACTGATTTACCATCTTCCTCTAAATCTGCCTTTTGAACCTCACCTACTCTCTCAGTATACATAAGTCACAATGGCACATTATTTGAATGGAATAAGCAAGGCCATTTAGTCCAAGCATTTAGGCTTCTCCAAGCAAGCTCAAAGCAACTCCTAGCTAGGTAAAGGCAGAATTACAGAACAATGATACGACTCCATACTGGAGCAATAGAACCCAAACCCACACAGATCGATTGCAAACAGCATAATATACAAGAGGAATGCAAACAATTCCAATGACATTTGAATCTACTTACCATCATGGTCACTCACCACTATAACTAGTTTCCGAAGTAGTTCAAAATGATAACCTTGTACAAAGATCAGAGGCAAATCATTAATTTCAAGTTAGGAACATGTTCAGATTTGCTGCACACTGACCTTGTTGGCCTGTTTGAAACAGGGCTTTTGTATGCAGTATTGTTCAGATTGCTCTTCTGCATTTGTTGATCTTGTCTGTCAGTCAGCATCTCTTATCAGTGTGTGCTGTGAGGTGAAGCTAAACAGGAATAGGTGAGAGGTCAGCCTTGAATATAAACACATTGTGCCAATGATATATTATTATTATTATTATTATTATTATTATTATTATTATTATTATTATTATTATTACACAGTGAAACCTCATTATTAAGACCAACCTTTTTCTTCTAATATTATTTTAGTTTTCTGTTATGTTAATTTACTGCTTCAGTCATTTTTTTTTTAATCAAATTAAAATGGTTTGTTTTAAAAAATACAGTTGGTAATCTTTAGAGAGGTTATCGAACAAAGGTTTGATGCATCTGGGACCGCAGATGGTGTTCTTAATATTGAAGGTGCCTTTACTTTGCAGTCCATAGGAGCAAATCAAAGCAAAGGACAAACAAAATTTACATTTTTTTAAGAAAAGTGGCTAGAAATGTGATGATGTTAACATGTCAACTTGTTTTGCTTTCAGATAAAGTAGAGTAAACACATTTATATCGCTAATTTGATTTAATATCTACTTGATTGTGAATTAACATGATCCTTTCAATAAAGAATATAATAAATCCTAAAACATACTTGGTAAATTCAAAGACAAAAGTTTTTCTTAACGTAACTGAATTTAAGTTTCTTTTAATATTTCTAAACTTGATCACCTTCTCATTTGGTCCTTAGAAAAACACATTTGGGAACCACCTTGTGACAGTTGTCAGATAAGAGCCTTGCAGGGACTCGAGGAAGAAAGATTACTAAACCTGCACTCAACCTGCTTGGATAGGTAGTCACCTGATCCCCCCTGAGGAAACTGCAGTACCTTTAAATAAAGTTCAACCTCTTGGCAAAAAGATACAAAAACAACAGAGCCTTAGTCAAGCCAGAGATTAAAATGCTGCCTGCCATCAATCCGCACGTTTTGTGGTATAGCTTATTTATTTGACAAGGCATTAAAATAATAGTGACCCGAACATCAAATGCAAAAAGCCTTACAAATCCCTCAGTCAATATTACAAGAATTAAAGAGAGTAGCGCACAGAGTGCTTTTGTGCACTAGCCTGTCATTCTATCAGAAGTCTTGTATTAAAGAGTTTGCTAACGAGTGGAGTGTGCACTGTCAGAACTGCACAATATATACATATGTTGTTACTGTCACCTTTCTAATACCAGCTCAAGTAATACTTGAGATTCTGGTTATGCTGTGAACTTATACTTCCAGCTTGTTGTATATGTGTAACGTTTGAAAGATATAGGACCTACTCATAGACCACGAGAGTACTGGATTTGCCAGAATCCTAATACAGTGAAACCTCCATATTAAGGCTTGTGAAGGGACTACTAATAGGGGCTGTTCTAATGTACAGTTTTAGTCTAAATAAAATGGGTAAATGACTTAAATCATTTATACCAAGTGGTCAGAGTTATTAGTTTGCAGCATATTGGTCTTATTAGAGAGGGAATTTAAACTAGGTTTGGTACTCCAGATGGCGGATTTAATACTATATTGCAGTCAAATTGGGACTGTAAAAAAAGTGGTCTTAACTGCAAGGTGTTTTTTTTGTTTGTTTTTATTGAAGTGGCCTTAAAGCTATGTACTTTATGAAAACACACGTGTGTACTCTCTGTAGGACATTAAATAAAAAGTAGCTCTCCGTTTGCAGATACAATTTATACAGTAACTCTTTCAGACAAGGTGATTCATTGTTTCAGGTTAACAGTGCTAAATAGACTTGCTTTTCCATTTTAAGATTATTTTTTTACATGAAAGGTACTACATGTAAAGATCACGATTAAACATCCCCATCACATATCTCAACCGTTTGAGATACAGCCTTCATATTTTCAGTATTTAGGAAACTCTTCAGGCACAGTTAAACAGTACAGTGTCACCTGTGATCAAGTATGACTGCCTGCTTAGGTTATTATTATTATTATTTGTTTATTTAGCAGACGCCTTTATCCAAGGCGACCTACAGAGACTAGGGTGTGTGAACTATGCATCAGCTGCAGCGTCACTTACAACAACGTCTTACCCGAAAGACGGAGCACAAGGAGGTTAAGTGACTTGCTCAAGGTCACACAGTGAGTCAGTGAGTGAGCCAGGATTTGAACCGCGGACCTCCTGGTTACAAGACCTTTTCTTTAACCACTGGGTTCAGCAAGTAAGGCGATTTGGTAAAGACAGCAGAACGCCCATTCTTCCTTTTTGTTAAAACAGTTTTAAAATGTATGTATTGCCCTTAAAAAAAAAAAAAAAAAGAAAGAAAGAAATGCGCAGTTGATGGAAGTATAATTCGGAAGTGAAGATTCTAGTGTTTTATGAAAGTATATGGCAAAACAGAAGCTGATTTCACATTCTCAGTATGAAAGCTTTTAACCTGAAAAAAACTTAAACTTAAAATCAGAACATGCTATCTCTATATGCTTTGCTGTGATTGATGCGGGTACTTGCAGTCAGACGAGTGGAAGAGCAATAATCCTGAGGAATGCTTTAGCCTCATGTGTCCCACACAATGCTGGCTGGGGTTTTGAAAGCCCTGCAGACTTCAGGAAGTACTTTGTGAAGCCAGTCCAGATTGTTGCCATGTCTGAAGGAACAGTGTAGAGGTGCTCCTTGGTGATTGTGACAGGCAGGATACAGCCGTGACCGTGTGGGCAGCTGATAAGAATTTTTCAATGGGAATGTCTCAATTGCCTGGCCACAGGGCTGACGAGCGCACTTTCACAAAGCAAGCACTGAAGCCCATTGGGAACCAGTTTGGGAACCAGTTTGGAACTGTACAGGAATAAAAACCCTAAACAACTTTAAACACTACCTAACAGGAGGTCCCCTGCAACTTTAAGAACAGGCATTACATATGTTTCCGCAATTATAAAACACTCAAGGGTACAATATGTAGTAATACGATAAACTAAATTCTTTGACAAGCATTTCGACTACAAGTCTTTCTTATTGTCTTTAGTTAAAGTTGATTGAAACTGTGTTGACTTGAAAAAGACTTCTAGTATAACGTTGGTGAAATGGTATTTTAGTATTGCTACATTATATATTTAAAGTCTTATAAAATATCAACTATAGCGCTTTAAGAAGCCATTTATAGCATCCAATTGATACTTGATCCCAATGAATCATCAGCCACAACAGGGCTCGACAACCACCAACCACTCCCTGTGTGAAACGGTGCCTTCTACCCCCTGTCCTGAATCTGTCTCCTCTCAACTCCCAAATGTGCCCATTGGTCCTGGTCTCAAAGTGTGTGTTACAAAGGTAATAGAGCACTCAAACTGCTGTACTTAGAGAGAAAATATGTTTAGGGCCCTAAAGGCCAGCAGTGCTTTAAACTTCTAAGTACATGAATATAAAGTATGTCATTGGCATGTTAAATAAAATCTGCACTTTCATCAGATGTTAACCACCTAAATCTGACAAGCCTCAAAACACAGCTTCTGTGGGCGTTGCAAGGCAAACCCACATTGGCTGCATTTGATAGGTCACTACAGGGTTTATGCAGTTGTTTACAGCTCATACTGGTATGTTAGGGGGCTTCCCCTTTTCAACTCCGTGGCCATCTAAAGGAAAGCGTTAGAATTGAAGATAACAATCTAAGCCTTGGTTACAAGTTTAAACAGTTTATGCATGGAACTTCCTGATGAGTGAGATTGAAACGGTGTGATGTTGAGAAGTCACTGTTACACAGTTGTATTATTATTAGCAGGTTTCCTTGCCGGTTAAATTATATGTAGCTGAATTGGTTCCAAACAAGTATTTATTGCTATCTCTTTATCTTGACTTCAAACATCATCTCAGTCTGAAACAGTAGTGTTGCTTTTTCTTAAGTTGCATTTCTCTATGGCAATATAATTTGGAATACCTCCAGCCCATGTAAGAAACATTGTTAAATCCTTGGACTGAAACTTGCAACCTTAACACAGTGTCACATGATCCTGATATTGCCCACAAATCGGTAAGTGCAAATTATGGCAACAGTTGGACTGGCCATCTTAATATACTCACAGATTCTGATACACTTTTGACTGGTTTCACAAACACTGTTTGGCACTAAGGTAGCATTAGGTAGTGCAAGATTAGTGCTTATCGGGGTCTGTGAAACCGCCTTTTTCAAATTTGTTTTCTAACTTGTACAGATGCCTCCATATATCCTAGCTGTTACATGCATGGAATAGTTCACCAGGTGTAAAACACAGGGATCGCTTGTGAAAGCTTCAGATACCGTCCTAGGGGCTTATCTTGTGCTAGCAAAGGGATGATCCTTGGTGGGCCGAACAGTCATTTACTGCTTGAGTTCTAAATTAATTTTGTTTCTCATCAGATCACGCATATGGACCAGAAGCTGAACCACATTGCCGATGTGCTGAACTGCCTGGCCGCTGGTCTTCAGAGTCAGCCTGCCCAACCAACAGTGCGAAGCGGAGCCATGCAGTCCGAATTCCTCTCCAACAGCAACGCCTTGCCTACGTATGAACAGCTGTCCATCCCCAGGAAGAACCAGGACCACAGCTCCTGAGTGCCTCCCCCCGCATGCTCGATTGTGAATACTGTTTGAAGATCAAGCCTTCAGAGTTAAACTGAGACTTGAAGACCATTAGGATATAAATACATTTTATAAAAACTTGAATAGAAGATCGTATTCTCAGGTGGAAATGGAAGCATTATATTTTTGTGTATTTTTCTTGTTTAGATTCACTTTTGTCCTCAATATAAACGTCTAACCTCAAAGAACATCTAGTAAACCAAAATGTAACCAATTACCTATCCCCCTGCAACACTATATTGAACATATGTTATATGCAGATACATCGACCAGGGACAGTGTTGCAGTGGGACAGGCTAATGGCTGTACTCTGAGATTAAACATGCTTCTGAGATCCCTATTGATGCCACTTTGAGACATTAAAATTCACCAGCATGAAAACAGAAAATTGTACAAAGTAAAACTAAACAAGAAGATAACTAATATTTCACACCAATACCAAGATGGTCTTTTAGTTGAGAAAAGCTGTATCATGCATATCTATTTGTCCCTCACATTGAAACTGGACACACTCATTTAAGAAACGGGACAACATTTAAGTAAAAAAATCTCTTACATTTTTAACTTCTTAAAGCACTAAAACAGATTTTAGAGAAAAGTAAAAGTTATTGTTTTATGAAATACTGTCAGTTTTGTCTCTCACTATAAAACAATTCTATTTTCTGATATTTATTTAAGGATATTGACACATATTTTAATGTCCTCCCTACAAGCAAAATCAAATATAGATTTGTGGTTCGAATCTATGCATCTCTGAAACACCACTTTTAAGAAACCATTCAAATGTACAGTAGTAATGTAAGAATATGTTCATAATTCTATGTAGCCTGTGTCTCTTAACCTTACAAATTGTATCAAACTTACCAAAAAAGTACTGTAGTATTTTTGACACAGTGAATGGTACCCATAATACAGTATCAGTAAAAAGAAACTTAATATAAAAAAGAAACACCTTATTTAAGCCAGTTTATAATAATTTTGAAAACAATAACTAGTTTATTTATTAATATTGAGCCTAGACAGGTCTCCAGGCACAAGCTAGCAGTCTTTTACTTTAGCTACAGTAACAGTATACATTGCATTGTGAAGCCTTTAATCTGAAATGTATTCAGACAAGATTTAATCTTTTTTTTTTTTTCTTATAGTCAGGTGCCTTGTAAGGTTTCCTAAGAGAAGAAACCGAAATGTTCATGTAATTTTGCATGTGCTGTACCTGTTCTTTTGGCAGTGCTAGTTACCCCCTGGTGCTTTCGATATCAGCCAATGCAGGAAGTTCTTTGATACCAAAGGTGATTGTACAATAAAGTTACAAACCAAATACTACAATAATTCCTGTATTTAAAAAAAGTTTAACTGGCACATGTAAGCGTACAGCAGCCAAAAGACAGTAACTGCAATGCTGTAAATATAACCCAGTGTTTTTCCTACCCATTTTTATACCGATATATCCACCACTAAGTCTGACACTGCCAAGTTGGTTAGATAGATACCAGTGTATTTTACCCACATGTTTTTGTATGAGTCTAGTCCTCTCCTACTGGAGAAATGGCCAGTTTTGTGTCAATATCCTGTTGAACTGGATCTGATGTGTCATGATCTACACTGTATTGTATGTTATTATTACTTTGAGGGTGTATGAGTGTAATATCTCCTCTTTATAAAGATACAACACTGCACTTCCAGCCCAAACTTGGTAGTCCTGACAGAAGAACGTTATCATCCATAACTTCAAAACGTTTTATCAGAATTGAGGTAAAACTAGAAGAAACAAAGACAAACATTCAAACGGAAGAAATGTTTGTCTGCTTTATAGTTTTACCTGACAATAAGAAGTTACTGTCATGGATTTGTTATATATAGTGATACACATATATTGTATTTTATGTAGGTCAGACTTTTAGAAAAAAATCACACATATGTGTATATGAGATATGATGTACTTTTTCTTTGTATTTTGACTAGCATGCATTACTGGTATTTAAATAATAATAATAGTAATAATGCATTCAGTTTATGTACTGTTGGGTCGCAATTAGATAAGTTAGCTTTGTTTACTGGTTAAAGAAGACAATAGGCACTCAGTCAAAGACACTGGACATTTTTTAAACTTAGACGTGCCAAAAGCTAACCATAAGACAAACGCACTGGTGAACAAAATGAGCTCTACATGCTTGAACTGTACCATACACCGTTACAATCTCGAAAGGTCTTCAGGTTTATTTTTATTATGACACAGGGATATGGGCAATTGCTGTATAAATCATGCTGATTTTGTAATGATTTTTCTCTTTGTTACCTAAAGTGTATCATTTACAGTGTAATTTCATTTCTGACTCAATAAATCAGTTGACACATTTGAACCAGCTTCTGTATCATTATCTTAACCTTAACTTTGGTACATCATCTGTAATGGGATATTAGTAAATACAGATACAGGTTGTCCACCAAGCGGCTCTAAAATGATGAACCCTTTTGATTTATTGTTGTGTTCATTTTATTTTTTGCCTTTAAGAGTCCATCATTAACAATGACTTTGTTTTACTGCACTTCATAGTCATAATTAGGCTTCTACTTTTCAATATTAATCGGTAAAGCTCGTTAAACGTCAAATTCCCAAAAAATTTGTGTTAGACTGAAATAAATTTATATAGGATAAACGTCAGTAAAACCACTCGCAATTTTTTTTATTTTCATACCAAAAATAACAATTTAGAAATCATCTATAGTTTGTTTAGTTTTTAGACTTACTGTCTGTCCCGTCTCTGTTCCACTTTGAATGACTAGGGGTCACTGTCAATCATCTCAGTGATCTGTTATTATAGTTTCACTGTCATTTCATTTCACCCAGTTCTGACAGATCTCGTTGACTGAAACAGCGCCAGAATGCTCTCATTCGTTTAAATGACTGTCAATCATCGTACCGACTGTGTACTTTCAAATGCCAGCTCAAGCGTCTGTCATTCAAAGCACCTACTTTTTTAAATTAGCGGGTTAAGATGTAGGTAGGCTTTTGCTAGGTATACAGTGACAGTTACTAGTTTGATTTGAAAATGGGCGCAAGAGGAAAACACTGAGTATTGTGCACAATTCCCTGACCAAATTCTCTGCGGCAGGACGAAGCGGGCCCATCTGCCTTACCTTCCAGTGACTCCAGCTGTGCTGAAGAAAGTAAGTGCAAGTTAGTTCAACTGTTCAACTATCTAACGTTTTGTTCTGTGTAATATTATTTTTACTCATAAATGTATGCTATAAAAATCTGTGTAATACACTTTTATATGCTGTGTTTTCCACGGTTTATTTTAGACAATTTTAAAATTTGTGTAGGATCTTTATCTTTACAAGGTATAGCTCTGCTGTGCCCTAACGTTATCTCATTAGAATGTTAGTAACCATGGTTTTGTTGCATGTTGAACATGATAAAGGGGCTTCGCTAAATGAGTGATACGTTTGTCAATGGCATAAAAAGTCTGTGGTGTTTTTTTGTTTTGGGTTTTTTTAAGCATAAAGGTCGATTTCACCCATTCTCTGCTTGAATTGAAAAGTAAAGATTGAAAAAAACGGTAAATTCTTTCTAAAATAAATGTCAATATTAATCATCAATTTGGTAAAAAAAAAAAAAAAAATTAAATAGTAGCAAGCCTACTGTTTGTTTTTTTCATTGCATAAAATGCCCGCAATATACAGTGCTCCCTTCATATTTAACCATTCCAGAATTCAATAATTCAACATTTGTTTATTTTTTATTTAGAGTGCCCAATTATTACCCCTGATTTTCTCCCCAATTTAGAACTTCAAATTATTTTCCCTCACCACAGTAATTCCCCACACAGCTCTGGAGAACTAAAGGTTCAGAGGGCGTCCTCCGATCCCACGACCAAGCCAATCTCTTCTTTTACACCCAGGAACTCAAGAGCGGATGTCAGCGAGCTACCAGCCTCTGGAGGACAGTCCTGCAGGTGTCACCTGAGCTCACTAAGCACCTGGCTGGCAGTATGCTCTGTAGCACGATGAGGAGAAACAGTCCCTGCTGGTTTTGCCTCAATAATTTATTGATGTGCAAGTCAGATAGCAAAATAAAGATGGAGGACTGTTTTCCTAAAATGTATATATTTTTGCATTCAAATAATTGGAAACATTGAGGCAAACCAGTCATTCTGTAATATTTTTAAAGGTAAATACTGTAAATGAAAAAGAATAACAAGGTCCCTGACTGGCTCACCTGGTTAAGGCACGGGCGTGTGGTGTGCTGGACACAGTCATAAAGTAAGGGAGCACAGATTCACGTCCTGGCTGGTGTGGTTGCCAGTCTTTTCTGGTGTTTCCACAGGGAGAGTTACATTGGCACTCAGTGTTCACTGGCCTGGCGCCTGGTGAACTCAAGCAGACATCTGCAGTGCTGGCCTTTACCCTAAAGAGGTGATTAGCTTGGCAGTGAGATCAGAGGCCCATTGACCATGAGTTCTCCTATATATATATATATATAGGGGGAACGTAGCCATACAATTTAATAGAATGCATTATGGGCCTGGTTTATCAATGTCTTCACACCAAAATGCAGTGTTATGTAATTTTAACAGCTGGCATAACAGACTCCAGTTAGCACTACTTTACCTAAGGTAACATTAGGTCATCGAAGATTAGTGCTAAACAGGGTCTGTGAAACCAGCCTTAAGTGAGGCATATATCTGTAGGTACAGCGGGATGAACAGGCAGCAACACATATCCCAAGATTTTGATACACTCAATAATGTGTGTGAAAGAAAATTCTGAACCAGTTTTACCATGTTTGGATAAGCAATGTCAGCCTCCACTATACCCCCACCCCATTAGGCATTCCAGGGTTAACTCTAAACCTCTGTACAAAATAAAAATACAAATATGCATCCCAGAGGACTTACCAGATGCTATGTTGTAAAATACATTTATACACAAATTCAAACAATCGCGATAAACTAGAAGTCTCTGGTTTCAGGGAATGCCTTTACAGTCATTACACAGTCATTCAGTACAGCATGGGTCTTTGAGGATTAGGGGATTGAGTTCATATGAGTGCATGTGCCTTTAATGTACAATAAGTGTTTTGTGCTTCTTTGTTAAATGACATTACTGAGTTCCTGGAAAGAGACTGCTTAAATGCAATAGTCTGACTCTACCGAAGGGCAAACCACAAATGGTTTGGTTTGAACAAAAGTCTGAACTATTTGGGAAACAGCTGACTGGCACAACAGTTTATATCTCCCGGAGCACATAGATTACTGAACTTCGTATTATGATACAATATCATGTTTGACAGGTAAGGTGAGAGGAAGAATGTTCAAGACAAGTGCATGTATTGTACTCTGCTTTTAATTAAGCATAATGTACTTTGAGTAAGGCTGTAAAACTATGTTTTATATCATTTCATACACTGCTAGCTTAATTTTATATTGATAAATATAGATTTGTGTTATAGTCATCTGAAATGTGTCTGTATCAGAAATGACATCTCACATATATATTATTATTATTATTATTATTTATTTCTTAGCTGACGCCCTTATCCAGGGCGACTTACAATTGTTACAAGATATCACATTATTTTTACATACAATTACCCATTTATACAGTTGGGTTTTTACTGGAGCAATCTAGGTAAAGTACCTTGCTCAAGGGTACAGCAGCAGTGTCCCCACCGGGATTTGAACCCACGACCCTCCGGTCAAGAGTCCAGAGCCCTAACCACTACTCCACACTGCTGCATATATATATATATATATATATACACACAGTGGTTTGCAGAAGTATTCATCCCCTACCAATAATGTCACATTTTGCTGAATTACAAATAATGTGTGCACAGTTTTTCAAACAAACTTTTTTATTCAAAGCTGTAGTGGTTAAACTGAACACTGTTATATGAGGAGGAGGTTAAATGTCAGCAAAACTTGCAAAGAAAATGTACAAAATGAAATTTACTGGTTGCATAAGTATTCAGCCCCTTAAGTAGTACTTGGTAGAAGCACCTTTTACAGCAATTACTGCTATGAGTCTTTTTGGATAGGTCTCTACTAGCTTTGCACAGTAGGATGGTGAAATTTTTGTCCATTCTTCACGGGACAATTGCTCCAGTTCTGATAAGTTTGTTGGAGATCGTCGATGGACTGCAATCTTCAAGTCTCGTCATAAATTTTGGGTTGGATTCAAGTCAGGACTTTGACTGGGCCACTCAAGAACATTAATTCTCTGTTCAACCACTCCACTGTGGCTTTGGCTTTGTGCTTCGGGTCATTGTCCTGCTGAAATGTGAA
Organism: Acipenser ruthenus; assembly: GCF_902713425.1. NCBI lineage: Eukaryota > Metazoa > Chordata > Actinopteri > Acipenseriformes > Acipenseridae > Acipenser > Acipenser ruthenus. The sequence goes on from NC_081215.1 coordinate 16,828,155, forward strand.
TTTCCTCCCGTTTCAGTCTTGGCTGACTCAAACAGGTTTTCCTCAAGGATTCACCTGTACTTTGCACGATCCATTCTCCCCTCTATCCTGACAAGCTTCCCAGTCGCTGCTGAAGAGAAGCATCCCCATAACATGATGCTGCCACCACCATGCTTGAAAGTTGGGATGGTGTTGACTGGGTGATGTGCAGTGTTGGGCTTGTGCCAGACGTAACGCTTGGAATTTAGACCAAAAAGTTCAATTTTTGTCTCGTCTGACCACAAAACCTTTTTCCGCATGTCTGCAGTATCATCTACATGCTTTTTCACAAACTCCATACATGCTTTAAGATGAAGCTTTTTGAGTAATGGTTTCTTTCTTGCCATCCGTCCATACAGGCCAGCTTTGTGTAGGGACTGGCTTATTGTTGATGTGTGAACACTGACTCCCATCTCGGACACAGAACTTTGCAGATCTCACAAGGTCATTGTTGGCTTCAGAGTGACATCCCAAACCAGTTTCCTGCTTGCCTGGCTGCTCAGTTTGGGAAGGCGACCTGATCTGGGTAGTGTCTGGGTGGTATGATGCATCTTCCACTTCTTAATGATGGACTTCACTGTGCTGAGAGGGATAATCAGTGCCTTTGTAATTTTCTTGTACCCCTCTCCTGCTCTGTGCCTCTACACTTTATCCTTGACTTGTATCGAAAGCTCCTTGGTCTTCATGGTTGCTTTGTTGGATCACTATGTGAGTTGGAAGTGATACAGATATCTGGTATACTTGCAGGCCATTAGGAAAAAATAAAATCGGTAACATAATGGCAAAAATGTGCTTTAAAAACACTGTTTTGTGCACTAATTTTATAGAGAAGCTCATAGGCAATGTTGTTATAATTGAGGACTATGTTTTGTAGAACGTTCATTTTAGAGTGCTTGTATGGAAGGATACATAAAAAAACTAAAAACTAAATAAATACAGTTCAAATAAATACAAATGATAATTCATTGTGCTGTAACATTGAAGAATAAAAGCAGCAAGACCCTCCACATCAGACATTCCCAGTCTCGAGCCCCATTACCTAAACAATCCATAATGCATGGTAATGCCCTCTGTGTCAGGTCTTATTGCTTACATACATTGTGCTTCTTTGTTAAATTACAGTACTGAGCTCCTGGAAAGAGGCAGCTTAAGTGATCCCATTCGCTGTTCTCTGCTCTCATGAAGTGGATCTCAGTTTGTATCCTACAGTCTCCTATACAATATTCTATATGTAAAGTATTGTTAAATAAGAATCATTTCAGTAAATAAAGAATGGCTACGAAGATGACACTAATTAATGACACCCATTTTAAAACAACTGCTTACTGATGAAACTCTTCACATGGACGCTCAAGGCGCTGCTCTCAAAACTCTTTTTTGTGGACTAAAATGATTATTTCATAGAAACAAAAGTAAATAAATGAAAAACTTGTAGTAAAGTTGTAGTATAAAAGTGTTTATCTGTAATTATGGAACTGTCTTGTTCAAATAACTTAGGAGTTATTACCTTGTTATATGCCAAGGCAATGCCAGAATAAACAATATACCGGTAACTAATCTTAATGTGAATTTGTTAATATGTTATACACTAAAAAGTATGGTATTTGTAGATTTACCCCTGTTGTCAATAAACACACAAGTACTACATACATAGGATTACCATAAAAACTGTATTGCACTGTTACATTAATATGTGAAGTAATAATTGGCAAGGGTACAGTATCAGTATTTACATTATGTTCACTATGAACTTCTCAACTTTGCTTTTTAGGTAACACACTGAACCGGTGGACTTCCTTATTTTGGTTCCATGGCCGTCAGCTGGAGGTTTGAAAACCGCCATGAACTAGAGCACTTTCATGTTGAATTTGTAACACATGCTGTGCACGGCAGATGTCGACACAAATGCTTTCCAATGTACAGTCACATTCCAAAACAGCAGATAAAGTCAATTGAATACTATTAATACTAAATGCTTCCAGATATTAGCAGTTTAAACCAAATAAAACAAGGATGTTAGTAACATACATAACCCCCTGTCACACGATGGCTTGTGCGGATGACGTCAGAACCGGAAGAAGTAACCAACAACAAAGGCTAGTACTGCAGTGCGAGACACGAATGCGCTCGTTTCTTTATTAATAATAATAATAATAATAATAATAATAATAATAAAAGGTTTACACAAAACAGGAAGAGACAAACAAAACAAATGGACACGGAACAAACAAGTATCGCGCAATAGCGATTTTTCAAGCTTTCCTTCGCTTTACCTCCCGACCCTTGTTCCGCCTCCGAACACACAAACCCCTCGCTCACCCATGATCACCCTATTTATACACCTGTGGCTGGAGCCTTAATTAATCATTTCATCATTTATTCAATTCATGGCTCCAGCCACATTCTCGCATCTTTTTGCAGGGAGGATTTTAACTATTCCATACACAATTCCATGCACACACACAAACTCACATCCCCGTGCTCACATATCAATATACAGTGTAACTTCCCCGTGATACCAAACTATACAAAATAACCGAAAATACACCCAGGGACGGGTGTACCCCATCACACCCCCGTCATGACTTGGAAGGCAAATTTAAAGCATCTGTATCATAGAAAAGGTGGGATGGGTATGACTGTTGTGTAAACGTTAATAAATATTTACATGGTGTTATAATCTGACTTTATGTCTTTAACACATGGGTGTCCAAGTTGTGGACACCAGTAATGGAACTTAACTGAGAAATTGACAGAATACAGTGTACCAAATACTAAAGTAATAATTCAAAGTGTGCAATGCTCCATAAAACTTAAAAAGATCACATAACCTCAATATGTCAGCCATATTATGAGAGAGGTCACACGATCCCAATATGACAGCCATTCTAATACCACATTTCCATGAACCACAGAACTTAGGAATATGCTCGAGTCCCGCAAAACCCCCTCTACCGCCCCCTCCCCCTCCCCCCCCCTCCCTCCAGGATTTGATACCTTGGGGGATTTTGACGGTTTTTGATTTGCCATTCTTCATTTAGCACGTTCACAAAGAAAAATGCAACACAGTTTTGTATTTATACTTTTAATTCCAAAAAATGTTAAATAAATGTTTACCTAATGAAATATCTCTGGTAAAACAGTATCTCATTTACAGTAACTCGTTATAGCATCTACAATGTCACTGCAGCAACTTGGAGAACAACAAAGAAGGCCTTCTAATGAGTTAGACTAGCAAGCACTGGTAAAATCAGCTCTGCTTTATACAGTGCAGAACTAATTTATTTTAACATTTTGTTCTGTTTATGGACTTTGCGATACTTGCACAGTGGATGTCTTTAGTAATATCTACAATGTATCGACAATAACAATCAACCATTTTGTTACAGACTTTCTAACAGTCTGGCATAGACAATTTTGTCTGTTACTTAATTAAACCCTTGTAAAAAAATAAAAAAAGAACATGAAAAATGCTTAACATAGCAGGCACAGTTTACAGTGCCTCTGGGTTTCTGATCGCATCAGATCAATTCCAGATTTTTTAAATCCTTTGATGGAAATGTCTGGTCTACTTTTAATGTTTTCAAGCAAATTGGCTTCATCACTGCCATTTTCATATCCACTTTGACACCGGACACATTATTTCCCTTGCCCAGCGCTGCCAGAAACAAATGTGAAAGAATATCTAGATGGATTTATCTTTTAAATCACTGACAACTGTAATACCGTCTGCAGCAAATGCACGTCTTGACCTTTAACTCGCAAGTATTTCGAGTTGGCTGTCCATGGAAACAAGGTATTAGATTGCAGATCAAAATGAAGGATGCCTTTAGCCGTTGGCCAAGGATTTTCCATAACAACGAATATATGAAGTCAGCATCTCAAATGGTTTATGGCATATTAGCAGTTGTAGTGGCAGCAGTGGGTTTACAAAACCATAAGCCCCCCCCCCGAACTCTCTGCTTTTATTATTATTATTTTTTGTTTATTTAGCAGACGCCTTTATCCAAGGTGACTTACAGAGACTAGGGTGTGTGAACTATGCATCAGCTGCAGAGTCACTTACAACTATGTCTCACCTGAAAGACGGAGCACAAGGAGGTTAAGTGAATTGCTCAGGGTCACACAGTGAGTCAATGGCTGAGGTGGGATTTGAACCAGGAACCTCCTGGTTACAAGCCCCTTTCTTTAACCAGTGGACCACACAGCCTCCTTTCTTCTTTATACTTTCTATATTAAAGCTTAAACAATAGACTCTGGGATTCAGTTGTGAAATAAATACCGGTAAACAGAAAGTAATTATCAGAAACTATTACATTATATTCTTCTAACAAGGAATATTCTGCTTCAATTTGTATTTTATTTTACATTTTATAGACCGTTTTTCATGCTGACTGCATTAGTTTAGACCCTCCACATACAACTATATTACTCATAAAACTGCTGATTAGCTAGCACAAAGCCTTACCTTTTCTTTGTAAATTAAAAGAGGTTTTCATTTCAACGACACAGAGGCACAATGTGAATTTTCGTATTTAAAAGTTGCACTTGAGCAATGCTTGAATGAAAAATGTTTGCGGAAAGGCAATCTCCAGTAAAATATTAGGTGTAATACCATTTTAATTTCTGCATGTGTGATACAGAGACTAGAAGACATCTGATATCATTTACCAGCCCTGAAGGGACCACACACACACAGGCAGGTAATATTTCCGGTGGACTGCTATTCCTTGTAACAGCCCTTTACAAAAAATAAAATATAGCAAAATAAATCAAACCACACACAGAGAACACCAACATTACAACACCAATATATTTCAATAAAATTACTTACGTGAAGGGTTCGCATAACTTATTCACGGTTGAGCTGCTCCTGAAATTATGGGTTACTTGTATTGTAAGTTTTATTTTTTGTTCAAGTATAAGTACATTTGATTTGACTTACCCTTTTGGTGAACTCAGTATTTCTGAAAAAAATGCATTTTAGATAAAATAAATGCTAAACTGTATTTTTACAAAACAGAAACAGAATTTCAGTAGTGAAATTAATAAATTGTTTCTTTTAGTATTTATTAAACAGAAACAACATTGGTTGGATAATAAAATGCATTAAACTTTGCTAGTAAAACATATTCAGGAAGTTAATCAATCAATCAATCAATCAATATTTATTTTATATAGCGCCTTTCATAGTGGGCCACCATCTCAAAGCGCTTTACAAGATAATGAGGAACAATGCATAATACATTAAAATACAAAAATGTATTGAAATACAGGGCATAGTTCATTAAATACAAATAGTAAAAAAGCGAGCGATTGTGGGAGCTGCACGCACTAAAGCTGGGAGAGAGTTCCAGATAGTCGGGGCCATGAAGCTAAAAGTGCTCTCTGAGTGTGGTGCACTTTTGCTTGGGTATAACCAGTAGGCCTGAGTCAGAGGACCTCAGCTTGCGTGCAGGGACATAGAGGGTCAGCAGGTTGGAGAGATACTCTGCACCTGTGTGATGAAGGGCTGTCACAAAGACGGTCGGAGTGGGTGGCGTCAGACCAGAAGCAGGAAATAAACAGACAGAGAGGTGTGGTTTGGTGGAGCTGAGCGAATGGTTTCGCTCAGCATTTAATAAACAGCACAGAAAATAAAAGGTTTTAACACAAAACACGGGACACGGCACTATACGCCAAAATAAAAAGACAAACAAAACGTACTACACTTAAACAGACAGACGAACAAACACGGTGAGTGAAAACACTTCTAATTACTTTACTTTGTTTTGTTTTATTTTCTCCTTCTCTCTCTCCCGTTCTCCACTCACCGAACACCCAACCCTGAGTGAAAGAAACGTGCATCTATATATACTGTTGTGCTGGGATTCAATTACTAACTAATTATTCACTTGAATCCCAGCACGTGAATTAATTCTGTGCAACCCCGTGCTCACATATTACATTTAACTAGCATGTGAAGTGATTTGTGCCCTCCTCGTGCCTAAATACAAATCCACATTTTTAAATACACGTGAAACACAGACCCGTTTATATCCTGTGTACCAATGACTATACACCAACGTTTACACACGCACGCACCATACAACACATAATATGCACACAGGGGCGGGGCACATTGCCACAAGGGCCTTGTAGGCAAACAGGAGAATTTTGAAAGTAATCCTGAACTTTACAGGTAGCTAGTACAGCTGGGCAAGACAGGGGGTAAGTTTTGAGATTAATACTGATTTAAAGAGCAGCATTATTCAGATCTGGGCACTGTTTGGATCTCTGACATCCTTAACTTTTGTTCTTCACAAAATATCCATCTAATGTTGAAGAAGAAGTTTAAAATGCTTGGAGAAACTATTATCTACATTATATAAAACTATGGATTATTTAATTAGGTAAACTGTTGTGAGTAAGTTTAGCTGCCACACTGTGCACATTTTAACTGCCACTCAAATCAGTCTATGGCAAGACCTTTTGATTCTGTATATTAGGATCCACTTGGGCTTGTTTTTGGTCTGATATGAATGGTTTATTACTGTAAAAAGGGCACTGTTTTACTACACTATGAATATGCATGTTTTAGACTTTGTTTTTCCGCTAAAACGGCAAACCCTTTTTTAAAACCAGCATTGTAGTCTTGTGTACACTGAACAAACATTGAGTATATTTAAAGCAGAGATGTCAAACACAAGGCCTGCCCTGCTGATCAGACCCCTAGTGCCTGGCCTGCCAAACACTAAGGCTGCCACTCAAATTCCATGGAAACGGTGGATAGGGCCGGGTAAAGCAAGGTCCAGACAAATGTGCTGTTTTGTCTTCATGAAGTAAGGCAGAATAGCAAGAATGCACATAGTAGTACAGGTTGTGGACAAAAAATGGAAACACCTGGGTAAATGAGGGACACCAAGTATATTGAAAGCAAGGTTTTCCACACAGGTGTGGCTCATGCGTTAATTAAGCAAATAACATCCCAGCATGCTTAGGGTCATGTATAAAAATGCTGGACAGGCCTGGTTGCCTATAATTATGGCTAGCATGGCTGCAAGAGGAGACCTCAGTGACTTTGAAAGAGGGGTGATTGTTGGGGCACGTTTGGCAGGAGCTTCAGTGACCAAGACAGCTCAACTTGCTGATGTTTCATGAGCAACAGAGTCTAAGGTTATGTGGGCATGGAACTCCAAGGGAAAGACATCATCAGCAAAGGGCAACAGTGGGCAGAAGCGCATACTCCAGGATCGTGATATCCATGCATTCGAAGTGCAAGGCAAAACAGGCGAGCAACTGCAGATCAATTGACTGCAAATTTCAACCTGGGGCGCAAGCAGCTAGTTTCATCAAAATCGGTCCGCCGAGAACTCCACAGAGCAGGATACCATAGTGGCGCAATGCCCTATAAGTGACTTTACATTGGTGTTTTTTTGTCCACTACCTGTAGATGTAAACCAAATCACATGCTTTTATTTTAACAGGTAGCAGCAGCTAATGTATTTGACTCAAACTGTCTGAGTGTATCCACTCTATAAAATAATGCACATTTCAAAGTGATGGCCTTATTACTGAAGGACTTAATTTCCTTTAACAAATCAATACCTTAAACAGTTTAACCGTAGTAAGCAGGGATGTAAATAAGACTCTCACTGCCTAGCAGTTTCACCCATTCCAGGTTTTAATATGAGCTTGATTAGCCCCAGTGTATAGGTAACAAGCTCAGGTGTGTCTTATTAAACTCATAGTACAACCAGGAATGGCTCAAACTGCTATGCAGTGGGAGTCTTATTTCCATCCATGCTAAGGTGAATTTCTGCGTAGTTTGAAATTTCAATGTGCCGCTCAGCCAATACGCATGGGCAGGACGTTGGAAAGAATTATGGGAAATGTAGTTTTAAAACCTTGAAATATACCTTAACTTCTATGAATCGATCCCACATATCCCACAATTCTTTTCAACGTCCCGTTCATCGGCACATTCAAATTTCAAGCTTCGCAGAAACACAGAGCACTTAGCTTAAACTACTGTTTAAGGTACTGATTGCCTCTGTTGAACCGAATACTGGTTTGTTTTTAGCCGTATTTTTATTTTCATCGGCAGATATGCTCTGGATGCAAGTACAGTGCTGACTGTGCTACAATTATATTAAGCGAGGTTTCGTGTAAATGTATAAAGAAAAAGGCAGTGTATGTTTTAGCACTAGTATAAGACCATGTACGGATTTTTTTTTTTTTGTAACAATTTAACTGGTTTAAAAGCAAACAAATTGGTAGTTCTAAATCACAAATAAATAATCTGCATAAATGCAACAATTGGATATACGTTTTGAAAACATCACAATTTCACATGCAAAACATTGTGGTTGATGCAGCAAAAATGCTTAAATACGTTATGTAGTTAACGTTTCAGAGTCTAGTGAAAACGTTACCATGATAACGTTTTTGCTGTGAGATCAGGTTGGTCTGGTTGTACCTTCTCGCCAGGTTTGAAATTGCTGGCTGTGAGCACCCAAGACGGCGAGCCACAGTACGCGGCCCTAGTCCAGCCTCCAACATGCTGACTGCATGAAGGCGCTGCACTCTTGACAGATGTGGCATATTGTTTTTTTTTTCTGTGATTTTCTTTATTGTTTTTAGTCAAGCTTGTAATTCAGCAGCTGAAATCACTCCATATCCAGTGTCCAATCCACTGTCTCACTAATTAGGCAATTAAGTGCATATGCTTCAGTCATAGTCACTCAAGCGCGTCATGGTCAAGGATGAATGATCAAGTGATTAAAAAGAAACCAAAAACATTTCGTCAATGTCCATCATTTATATACCTTTTTTTAAAATAAATGTGTTATAATAGTGATAACTTTCTTTTTGATCCTCGGTATATATATATATATATATATATATATATATATATATATATATATATATATATATATAACATGTATGTCATGCAATTATTGACCAATAATTCACATACATTTCACAAAATAATTCATTTAAACACCATAACTTCCACTGAACAAAATTAGTATTTTGCACAAAATAGGTTGGGTACCTAAACCAAGGGTCTGTGCAAACACAGACATTCTATTGCATTACAGTATGTATCAATGTACAGTAATTTTTTTAAACATGACATTAGCCTATACATATTAGGAACTGGATACTAGGACTGTACGTGACAAAAGTACAACATGTAAAGTGCTACAGCAGTTATATGTTCTTCTTCCCTGCTTTCCCTTTGAGTTAAAAAGTGACATCACCAATGAGAAAATTACCAAATGTCTTGGGACAACAGAATAAACAAACAATAAACCCTGACTTTTATTTTCGTGCCAATGACGCACTTTTCTCTCTGGAACGATGCTACTTTTATCCCTGGCTGTTATTTTATGTTAAAATCGTGCTAATCGGCTGGCTTATAGGCCTTGCAACCTTTAAGCCTAATTTGGCCGCCTGAGATTGACCATACCCTCGTGTCCATCTTAAAAAACTATTGTTACAAACTGGCGCCTTTTCTCTCAGTCTTTTTCAGAGAGGCCATAAGAGGACTGTAGTATTTCCTGCACTCTAGTAAAGGGAGGTCGCTCCAGGGCAGAGCTGATACCTACCTAACCTACATGTTATTAATCGTTGACAAATACGTACCGAATGCTGTAAAACGAATTATTCCAGGTTTTACTGCCTGATTATCACTAAATTCACCAGTAAAAGTAACTTTATTTCTCAATCTCTTTTATCGTTCATTAACAGTAGGCCTGTTTTAAATAACATACCTGTTTAGGTGAATGTTTAAACAAAGCTCTATTGTAAATCTTAATGTTGGCATCCTTTTTCAGAGGGAATATGCTGACTACAAAGTGAACTGATAAATTATTATTTTTCTCTATATTCTCTATACAATGATTATTAAATGTTCATTTTTTCGATTTTATACATTTTACATATTGTCAAAACTACTAACTGTTTATTTTAAAATAGATGAAAACAATAAAATAAAATTAAAGCAATTTCCAAATATTAGAATCTATAGTAAAACCCAATAGGAAACAATTTACCTTTTTTTTTTTTTTTTTTTTTTAATTGTTGAACAAATGTGATTAAAATATATGAGATTCTGCTATTTTTTTTTTTGAAAAAAAAAAGCTATTGTAATCTAATATATTGGACAATATTGATACCAAATTGTAACGGCTAGTGTTTGCATAACATGTAAATAGGAACATTTCAAATCCTAGTCTACTTGCATCCACTCTGTCGATTCTATTAAGGGTGTTAATTTGTGTAACACAAAATGTTTGTACTATTATTGTTAGAAGTATTGTACGTTGTTTGATCTCATTAAAAAAAAAAGATGATCAAAAAATAAATTATAACATTTAAAATAGGTTTGACACCAGGTAGGTAATTTGACACAGCAATGGTATGCCACAACAGTAAAATGCAGGCATCACCATACGGAACATTGGAACATGGCAGCATTTTATTATGTCTTGCTAGATACCTTAGAATACCCAGTAGACAGCTATACATTAGCACCATAATTAGGGAATTCTAAGATTTCCAGTGATATCTGACTAATCCAGCCAGTTGATCCCTTAATCAAAGGAAAGATGTTATCTCTATAATTGATTGTATGAGATCATTTGTAATTCTAAGCTAATTTTTCATTTGGTATGAAGTCGTTTGTAATTCTATATTATGGACCAAACTTTGCAAAGTTTGTACCCATTTTTTCTGAAGGGAATGCAATCATTTGATATTATAAAACCAGGAGCAAAAGAGAGGGGGGGGACGACTTAATTTAACCTTATTGCCTGTTGCCAATGATTAGATTATTTCTAGCTTCTATAATGATGACAGGATAAAGTGCACTATTCTAAGTAAAGCAGGACCTCCAATAAATCGATGTATGTAGGGGACTTTGAGATGCAGATTAGGTTCTGTAAAGTTTATGACCAGCAAACAAGGTTGCTGTCAGGTAAAACAAAGTTGGACTCAGAGTTTTCAAGAAGTTAGAGACTGAACCATGCAGCACCCTCACATAATTCAGAATCAGTAATATTCAAATGAAATTATTCTAGGATTTCAATCAGTCAAAACAAAGTCATTTTTGTTTCCAAACAAAACAACCTTATAATCCTCGATGCTGTCATGCAGATTTCAGCAAGGAGACACTTCTTTATATTATAAATTCATGGCATTACATTGTAACAGGTCCCTGACCTCCAGCGACTCCTTGCTAGACAGAGTTTGTGAACCTGAAATAATCCACTTGCACACTCTTTCTGATAGGTGGTAATTATTAGACCCCCTTACGTATGGTAAAAGGGTGCCTATAGTCTCAAGAAGCAGATGGTGCCCCACTCTGTCTTCTGTAGGGATTTTCAGCCTACATTCCTTTAGTGTCTTCTGACAGATAACTGAATTATACAGCACACGACCATCTGGTGTATGACACATCCTGTGTCCCATACACAATGGCCCATCAAACCTCCTTAGGAGCATGGTTGGTTTCCAAGGAAACAGCAGCATGTGCAGCTCCAGGCCTTATTGAGGCCTAGGCCTCCTCACGTTTTCCTTTTCTTCCTTCATCTATTGTTGTCTCCAGGGCCTTTGCAGCTTGGTTACTCAGATGCTGATAACATCCGCGAGCATTTTGTCCTGGGCTCAGTGGTCATTGTCAACAAATTTTCCATTATTCGTAATTTCAATATCAGCAGTGAAGTGATGAGAGAATTGGGCTGCGGACTTGTAAGCCTTCCCTTTGCTTGCTCCTGACATGCTTCAGGGAGCTTGTTGAATGAGTTGGTTCTGGTAGACCCACCTCTCCTTTCTGACTCGCCTTCTTTCGCCTGTGTTTTTAATACTACCCCTGACAGCCACCTTATAACAGTATAGAGACAAAGAATGCCAAGATCTGCATTTTCCAGATGTCTTCTTTTGTTACCGCTTTGAGACAAAGAAGTTTGTCCTTTGGGCTACTAAATAAAAACCCCAGTGCCTCCATACTTCAACTTGATGCTTTCCTGAACCTTTTTCTCTTCAAATTGATTTTAAGACTTTATACAGCCTATGCACCAAGGAAAGATGTTACTAATCCACAGAATGGGTTAGGTCAAGCAAAGATTGTGATCAATTGAGCCTGTGGGCAACTGCCACAAATTAGAGGGAGCTGACAGGCCATATGGAGCACTGTTATTGTGATGGTCTTGAGCATAGCACCCATAGATTATGGTCCCTATATAACAAAGGTTAAGATGAATAGCTTTTCTGGTGCCATCAAGCTAACTGCCTGTAAATCAAGTTCAAAAGTGAACAAGTTTTCCTGAAGGAATGTCAGTTCTTCCCTAATAACTTTATATTTGATTGAACTGAATTTTAAATGGTTTCAGCAGTTGACATTTCTCTAATTATAAACTATAACTCATCCCTCTGATTTCAAGTACAAACTGGTGTGTGGTTATCAATAATGTGAGTCGTATTAGCATAAAGCTGTGTTGAACCGCGTCTGCTTGGTTGCATTCCTTTAATTCACCTGTTAGAGATTCAAATCGTAAGCATCAAGCATATTAGCCGCCTCTATTACAGATCATTCATAAGTCAAATGGCTAGTATCTCATTTGTCATTCGATAAACAACACATCCAATAATCAGCTAGAAAGGGTTTTATATCTTACCTCAATCCATTCGTCCTCACTGTACAACACAGTTCACCTCCTCCCCAGCCTCCATCTGTTTTTTGGGCTTCTTCTAAAGGGGAGGGCATCTATCCTGCCCCCCTGCTCATGGCTTTCCTATTATTATTATTATTGTTACAAGATATCACATTATTTTTACATAAATTTACCCATTTATACAGTTGGGTTTTTACTAGAGCAATCTAGGTAAAGTACCTTGCTCAAGGGTACAGCAGCAGTGTCCCCACCGGAGATTGAACCCACGACCCTCCGGTCAAGAGTCCAGAGCCCTAACCAATACTCCACACTGCTGCCCATTAGCACACAAGCGGAGATTCATTCCCTACAGTCAGCCTCTCCACTAGGGGTACCTCGAAGGCGAGACCAAAGACGAAAAACGAAAATATGGATAACGTAGTATTTGTTGTCTAAGCTTTAATAAATATTGTTCTTTCTATCGCATGAATTTTCCTGAGTGAAACCTGAAATTAAGGCATGTAAAACTGTATTTACTCTAATATGTTACCAGATATAATCATTAGAAATGAAAACCCATGTTATTAAATGTGTTTCTTTAAAAACTGCACATGTGAGACCCACATGGTGAATGGAAGTACTTGACAGGTAAGATTAATGGAATAATTTGCTTAGCTATAGAAATAAACATTCACGGAACAAATAAAATCCAGATGGATGGAAAAAAAATGTAAGTTTTGTTTGTATTCCACATTGGGTATGAAAGGTCTTCAGCTGGTCCCTGTGAGGTGCAAGTGGCATACGACTGCATCAGATTGTCCTTCTGTTGTCCATTTAAGAAGACACTGTTGCTATCTCTTCAATCAGATCTGTAAAGCAAATCTCAAACCCAAATGTCATTAATCCAAGCCAATGAACCTTTAGAGGTTTACCCAGCCCTGAAGTCGAGACTATGGAACAGCATTTGATGTGTTCACAGTTTTATAAGCCTAACATTTACCAGACCCAGACAGACAGACAGATAAATAGATGAAAATGTTATACATGTAAGGAGATCGTTTCAAATGAACAGATAATAATTATAATGTTTAGTTCTAGTGCAAGCTAATTTTCTAACACAAAGGTAAAGTTTTATCGGAGACAATTTTTCACAGATTTCTTTGTTATAAGCAATCTTAGATGATCTCATGTTACCTTAGTAGTCCTAATCGGGGTCTGTGATGCCAGCTCTTACTGTTCTATAATTAGAAACACCGCAGTTAGTAAATTAAATGTACTTGTTTTGTGAAATTAAAAGTTTTATTTTACTTAACAAAAAATAGAGCAAATTGCATTTTTGTTTAAAGGCCTTGATAAATCTTGCCTACCTGAAAAACTAACTATAAAACTCTATAGTGTTGGCTGTGTCATCTTCATCATTTTTAACATTAGTGTGTTGTATTTGTTTTTGCATGGGAGTTCGTTTTTTTTTTTACTTTACAAGTCCTGTTTTGAAGCAAGTTTGTTGTTACAAAACTGTCATCTAAACTGTTTATAATAATAATTGTACTGCACCTTCCAGCAACTGTCTGACAAATGTTTTAGTTTTCTTTGAAAATGTTTTTATATCTATTACAGTGAAATATTGTGATTAAGGCCAGTCAAAATGTTTGTTTTAGTTCTCTTCTGAGCAAACTGATCCAATTTACTGTATTAGTTTCTAATAGTTATGTTTTTAACCTAAATAAAATGGGTAACATCAACTTTTCAAAGGATTTGGTAGTTTACTGGTCTTATTTGAAATTTGGTAGTTTGTTGGTCTTATTTGAAAGCTCATTTACCAGTGGTTTAACCAGTTGAAGCAGGGTTATATCTTAGTTCTGTATATTTTACAAAGAATGATGGCAACATTCATTAATTCATTCATTTTTAAATACAGCTCAAAGGGCTACAACATTGTGCAAACAGAGACAGGAAACGTGCTTGTTTATAAAGTCTGTGGACAGCAGGATATATTGATATTTAAAGGATGCAAATAAATATTCCCAACCTTGCCCAGTCAGGAAATGCAGCTGTTTATTCAGCTCTTCATATAAATTCTTTCCAACACTGAAATCTCAGTGCTTGTTCTTGTTATCCAAGCCCTCATTGCTGTACAGGTTTTTTTTTCATTCTAAGTACATTAAACTGGTTAATAATTTCTTACTTCACCCTATGTATTAGCAGTGAGTTATTCAAAGTGACCTTAAGAGCGATCGTCACTCCCCAGCACAACATCCAATCACAGCCATTAAAATGATGCTGTCCTAATGCATGGCTCCATCACCTGCTCTTTAGCTCTTCAGTATAGGTCTGCTATTTTAGTAAAAATGCAACTTTTGATTAAATTATTTCTTAGTTGATTATTGATTGGAGCCACACATAGCTACCCCGAAACACATGCTTTCCTTTGAGAAATTTCAGAATGTAATAAAACAAATCAGATGTCTTTCCTGCTTTTAAATGGGTTTTCTCAATCCATGTATTATATTATTATTAATAATGTATTATAATATGCGTACGTGTGTTACCACTTGTATTTTGTGAGGAGTCTGCACATTTTTTATTTTCCTTTTGCTTTTGAAAACTAAAGGTCAGCTGCTGTATACACCTCTACATTTTAGTCAAGAATACAAGCAGGGAATATATTGAAATAAATATATATATATATATATATATATATATATATATATATATATATATATATATATATATATATTATATTAGAACCTTGACTGTAGGTCCCTTTGTCCTGGACAAATGTGTGATTTATTATTATTATTATTATTATTATTATTATTATTATTATTATTATTATTATTATTATTATTATTATTTAGCCTTTTTTTTAATCCTGCTATTTTTAGTAACTCATGCTTTTAAAAATGTGGGATCCTTTATCACTCAGTGATTATAATCCTTTTTGCTCAAATTATTTTGAAATAAGTGTATTGAACTGAAATGTAAAGCTTCTAGTGTAGTTTTTATTTCAATTTTATGATCAATACATAACCTGATTTTTCATGGTTTTGTCCAATGCTGTGTGTACATGCTAAATTACATAAACCTGAGGTTATTTAGTATTTAATTCACTAAAACCAAACAACTAAGTAATATAATTCCCTAGCACACTTTCAAATGGAATTTCTTCTTTCAAAAATAGGAGTTAACAAAATATATGCTGCTGAAACAGGAAAGTATAGTATACTTGTTTCTCAGTAAAAAAAAAGGGTCTTTAATCTATCCAGATTTAAATGTCTTGTAAAACAGTGATACTGTAAGTGTTGAATGAAGGCATGAACTCTGAGTGTATATAGTACCCAATAAAGTATAAAACTGAATCACTAATCCCAACAAAGAGTCAGCATGTAATGAACTTCACTCTTTTTAATGCAGTGAACAGTTTGGTGAACAAGGACTTAAAATGCCAATGACATCTCTCGATAGAGTTTCTAAATGGTTATTGTTACACTTTAATGAAAGGGAGGGGGGGTCATTTGAGTCCTTCTGTCATTTTAAATTGGTACTGCCAAAAAGCTAAGCCCCAGGGGTCCAAAGAATGAGTCCATCTGCTGCTGCAGATAATGAACAATGACAGTATAAACCACTGAAATAAAAAGATGTCACTAACTGCACAGATTTCTCTGGTACACTACTGGGAAACGTAGCTCTACTTGTTTTATTATTGCCATGTCATTGGAAATGTATGTGAAAACTGCATAATTATTGTGCAAAGTAACTGTGTAAACATGCATGAGGAAACACCCCTTTACAAACATGGGAGATTTAAAGAGTAAGTAGCGGGTTTCTGAAAAATATAACATTGCATGTCCCCATGTGTTGCTACAACTGTTTAAATAATGTATCTGTCATTTTTCTTTTTCAAAGCCCTTTTCAAAATGTCCACTCTAGTGCACTGATAGTGTAAGGATTATTGCCCACATTGTCAAACAGGTAACACAGCAATAACGATGCATGATGTGGTACTGAACAGAAATGCCAGCGCACTTGTTCTTATGTTTTTTTGTTTTTGTTTTTTTTTTGCTCGTTCTGCTGTGATTTAGAGGACAGATCTCAAACCCCAGTGCACTAGAGCAGACATTTTGAAAAGAGCTTTGAAACAGACTTTAAAGTTATAAGTGTAAAAAGAAAAAATAACGTGTACATTATTTAAACAGTTGTAACAATTCAGGTTAATTCCATCCCTGCCAGACCCACGTGTGGACGGTGGCTGGGTTTTGATTGACTAATTGATGGTCAATCAAGCCCCAGCCACATGGTATACAAGGGGTGCCAAATCCTTTGTTCAGTAGAGAGGGTGCAGTGAAGGCGAATGCCCAGCCTGTATAGAGATAGAAAGTTCAGTACAATACCTTACGATAGCTGAAACTTGGGTGTTTGATTTGTGTTAGTTTAAACCCATTTATTTGTTCCCGTGTTTTGTTTTGTTCCTGCTTTTGGAAATAGACATGCGCAACAGTACTTAAACCGCAGATATCCTGTTTCTGAGTCTCCTTCCTGGAGGTAACCAGCCTTGCCATGAAGCATCCATATATATATATATATATATTCTTTGAAACTGTATTTGTTCTGGGTCCTGTTCCTCCAATATTGAGTTATTACCATGTTTCTTTAAATCTGCCTTGACCTGGCTTTGAGCTTGACTGGAGCTTCCTAAGTGCTAGGCACTGACAGCCTTCTTTAGTTCATTCAACTCCGTCAGCCCCACCTGCTCTCTGTCTATTTATCTGTTGAGTAGGTGGGGCGAGCAGAGTTGAAAACTCGCATTATCATGATTCGAATAGAATAAGGAAGACTGTTCAATCCGAGCAGTTAGGATTCCACAGACAAGGTAGATCCTCATTTTGCTGCTCTAAACATGTATAATCCTGTATTTTCTACGGACTTCGTTGTATTTTTATTGTATGTAGTAATGTTAATAAGTGTTTATATAAGTCACCCTCGGGGGGGGGGGGGGGGGGGGAACCTCAGCTAGATTAATATATCGGAGTTGGCTGTATTTAGATCACTGTTTAGATTATTAAATGATACCTTGTTATGTTAAAAGAGCAGATCAAACTATAAAAGTAACACACAGCATTGGTCCCTTGCCATGCAAACATTGTATTACGGTACTTCTTTGTTTCATTTTCCAATCGTAAAACCCTAACACATTCTCTGATTATCCATTAAATCTTTATACAGTATATAACCTTTTTTTTTTATTATTTCTACCCCCCTATTGCATGTAAGCTGTGGAATTCCTGTGTTTGTGCTGCTAACAGTTTATCTGGGGTTTGGTTTTCAGTAGCAGAGGAGGATTCTAAAGAGCTACACCTGGAACTCTGAGCTGATGTTTATACTAACCTCATCTGCCCAGGCTAAACACACCGTTCCATTAAGAAAGCCCTGAATGGGTTACTTGTGTGGACACTGACCTTGGACTGACCTGCTATGCTGCATTAAGGATAGGGTTTCAAGACTCTGTCTGTCATCTGTATTCAAACGAGCCAATCTCAATAATGAAAGTTTGGATCCTTAATACAAACATGAAAGCCGGTGCATCTTCTAAAATGAAATTACATTTTCTGCAGTCTCCTCCAGATTACATTTGGAACCATATTCTACCAGAAAGGATTGACATAAGTGTGTTGTATATATTTTTGTAATTGTTTTTAAAAGCTCATTTAAATAAGTGCTAACCTTTCTAAAGTTTACCACTGTTCATTTGCATAGTAATTTTGCAGTCTTCCCATTTTTTTCACCTAAAGGGATCGTTTCCAAAGCAACTGTTGAAACGTTATATACTGTACACTCATGTAATGCAATTTATTGAATGGCCCATGAAAACCTGTTCAATACAAACACTTACTTGTGTAGTCAGGCTAACATAAATATAAACATTTAGTGAAGTATCTAAACATAGTTGATTTGCTATTTTTTTATTTTTTAATCACTTCACAGGCTGAGTCAATTGTAATAAACACGTTTCCCTTCCCCTTACAAGAGTTTTAAGAGAAACCAAATAATTGGAAGAGCTATTCACTTTTACAGCTCTCAGAGTGACGGGAAGGCCTGAAAAAGGGAGAAACTGTTGGCCAAGGTTTTACTCTTGGGATAATCCCAGTTTTTTTTTGTTTTGTTTTTTTGATACATTTCAAATAAAATAAAGCCAACTTTTGAAAAGGAATAACGATCTACAACGACTAATACAAAACTAGAATTAAACTCCAATTCAACAGACGGCTTAACGTTTTTTTTTTTTTTTTTTTAAATCCAGTACCTATCAACACACTCTGTAAACAAGTTTAATTGTGGTGTAGATTTACGTTAATGTTTTCTTTTGTTTTAATTGGTTTGATTTATTTTAATAATCCCAATGTTTTTTTCAAGTTAGTTGTGTTCTTAATAGTTTGGCTTCATTTAAAAAATATATAGCCCAAGCTTGATAAAAGTCTTTATCAAAGAAATTGTTTAATTTATGCATTTTGCTGTATTTCTTTGCTAAACCTTGTAACTAATAGACATCTGAATCCTAGACACATATTCTTTATTGAACGAATCCTTTAAAAATAATAATAAATAAATAACGGTAAAATCGGTGCTAAAATGTATCAGACTTTTTCAACAGAACAACACACAGCGAAAGTATTATTGACTGATACAGAATTTGTATAATATAATTTGAAGTGAGAGCAACTGGCATGATATTAACAGATAAAATCCTATCAAGTATAATAAATCCAATAATATTGTCCACTGATCCTTCACTTCTACAAGTTGCAAAAACAAATTAGTCGATAGAGCATCATTACAAAGCACGTGTTTATCTGTTGTATTTAGTACAGTACTGAAATAATAAATAAACCTACAATAACACAAATAATACAAATAATTAAACTGATGACTCATATATCTAAAATCTATTTGGAGAAGCGCTTTGTTATATTTTGAAATATATTCTAAACACAAACTAAACTATCTGAATGTAACGTTGTTTAAATAGTTATTCAAAATAGAAATCTGACATGCACTTAAAAAAGTGAAACTTTTAACGACTATTTGTTTTCTTTATTAAGAAATCGTTAGTTGAAGTTAGTAGGCCCTAACAAAAAAAATGATTCAACAACAGAAACAAATATACTGCATTATTAAAAGATAAACTAAAGGAAGTCTTTTGGAGTTGGCTCTTGGTATTTGTATTCATTACAAAACGAATAAATCAAGTTAAACGTAGATAATATTGTTTCTTTCATTCAATACAGAAGGACTGAGACCACTGGCATTCAGATACAGAATGCTACAACCCCTACTGCTATATCCTTAAAGCGTTTCGTCCCTCAGTGGTTTTGTATAAAGATGTGATTATAAGGTCTGTTGCCGCAGTATACAGTGCAAGGCAAAGATTAGTATCCTCTATTGCTTTAACTAATATGTCCACAGTTCTTTCAAAATGTTAAAAAAGAGCAAGTCTGGAATGTGCAGAAGAATGCACGAGGTTCTGCAACGCGCATTACAATAGGCACCTAAGCGCATGCATTTGCATTTGCGCTCAGTTCGGCTGTTCTAAAGGTCTTTAGAGTACAGGGCGCACTGCAGCAACGGATTGTCTAATCCATCACTTATAATGACAAGACGAGTGCGACGGGAAAAGACGAGTAAAGAGCTTTGTAATCACACACATTCTATTGTGGTTTTTGTTCTTTTTAAATGTCTATTTTTTTCTCCTCGTATTGCATAGTTTTGGATTATTTGATACTGTGCGTAAAAACATATTTCATAAGTTTAAGAATTGACCACTGCTGGAAAATGGCTTTTGAGAGTTAAGCCTTTGTGGGTTACTCTGTGAAACTCTGTGTCTTTTTTATGTATTGTCCGCCAGATCCCAGAGGTTTAGTCCAAATGTTGTTTTGCCAAAACGTCTGTAGTTTGGGCACTTGCCTATGCTATGGTTGTTGCTGACACAGTCTCGGCCTAGTCCTCGTGATGCATGTGATCAACGATGTGAATCGGGATGTTTATGTTTAAAAAGTGATCAGAGGGCCCCCAACTGGGACCAGCCTCTGGAAAGTAACAAAAAGATTTAAAAAAAAAAAATCTGAAAAGCTGCCACGAGTTCCCTGTCAACCAGCCTTCTGCCTGGCTGATCTCATTGAAAAGAGCTTCATTGTTACCGAAAGACATGAATACTGAGTGAAAAACACAAGCAAAGAAAGGGAACACCTGGGAGCCCAAACAACGTGCGGGGGAAAAGAATAAGGAATCAATTGGACTGTGTAGTAATGTACATCTGCATTCACCCGCCCTGGTCCCGCTGCTGCTATTCAAAGAGAATCGGGACCTTGTTTTAATCCAGGGTCAGGGTAGCAAAGGAATTATAACGTTATTCTTTTTGCGCATTGAACTATTCGACTCTGAAATATACATTGTGCCAATCTTTATACATGATAATAGGCTATTAAGCTGTTGCGTGCATATTGACAAACTCTTTTAAAAAAAATCTTAGCCTAAAATTAGAGCTTCAACTGGGATAATAATAATAATAATAATAATAATAATAATAATAATAATAATAATAATAATAATAATAATAATAAACAGGTTTAGCAAAGTAATTTCCATTTGACTTTATTTTATGTCCAGATGTTTGTCAAATTGAATTAGGCCCGTGTGGGTTAATTCAATTCAGGCTTCAAACAGACTTTACTAACAAAAAAATATAGACGCTAAAACAGAAGCCTGTCATTTAAATTACATTTCCAAGATGGAAGGTCTATGCACGGTTTACATTTTTATAGAATAGGTTTCGATTAGATTGATTACCATTTTCAATTTGCATCACTAAACAGTGCAATTATCATCCAAACCTATTAGGTCTGTGTTGGCGTTGTTCCGAAGAAATTGTCTTTTTCTTTTGCAGCTATTTAAACTATATAGATTTAAACAAAATAAAGCCATTGACGTTGCCAACAGTTTGTGGATTGTTAGGCCTATATGGTATAACGTAAATTACCCAGTTGTAACTCAAGACATGTTAGCCACAGATCTAAGCTGTTGAAAAAGTTATTCTCTTCAGGACAGATTCACCTCGGCCCAAACGACCCCTGTCTGTGTTTGGAGTGTTGCTAGTGTTTCTAAGGCTGGCGGTCTTGGTTGATTTTTTTTTTTTTTTTTTCTTAATCCTGACCGTTTTTAATGATGCGCGTTTTTGGGGGCCCCGTAGGTCGGGGAGCTTTAATTCGGTGACAAAGCCTCATTTGCAGGTCAATGCGGTGGCACACTCGCCTCTCCTCTTCCTAAATCAGCTTTTGTTACCCATCGCCTTCTCCTAGTGCCAGATGGCCATGGAAAATGCTAATTCTCTTTAGCTGCAATTTTTTTTCTTTTTTGCATTTAATTGCATCCTTTGCAGATGGAAACTGAGGAGTGTGTGCCGTATTCAAATGAGATTTACTTTTTGTTTCCAGGCACGTTTCTAAAGTCTGATATGCGTTCAACTGGGTTAGGTGCGACGGCTAAAGGGTTTAAGGAGGCCTGCACCATCTCCCTGTATCATAAACAACAGTCACAAACTCAATATTTTGGAGGATTAAGTGCAAAACCAGCCAATAATACCAGTTTAGAATAATTATCTCAGCAAAGACAAATAGCACATCACCCGTAACTTCAAATCAACCAAACAAACATTTTAGGTAAAACTAATAGTAGTGAAGTACCGAAAACTGTGTATTTGTCCTTAGTGGATATATACAGTTGAGACTCGAAGCACATCATAGGGCACTGTAAAGATTTACAATTAAAAGTGCTCTTTTTCAACGGATGCCATTAATCTTGTTATATACTTCAGAACTTCCAAATAACAAATCATAATGAAATGAATACACAAATCATACGTTTTTTAAGTGACAAAATCAAACGTCAGACTTCATTTCAACTGAAATTGAATCCCTAACGTGGATATCAATTGTAGCATCATTTTTGAGAAGGGACAAATATAATTTTGGGTGGTTTGTTTTGTTTTCTAACCCTTACATTCGTACGGATTTTAAACGAATCCTAATAGCATTTTAAAATCGTGTCAGTAACGTGTTCATTCCTATTGTGTACATTAAAAATACATGCAAATATTTAACGTATACATTTTGGCAAATCAGCTTGATTTTTTAAAATTATAATTATGTATTATTCTCGAATGATCTATGATACGAATAAATACATTACAAATATACAGTGTAATCGGTACAAACGTCGATACAAATCTTTGCTGTATTAAAAAAAATATATTCTCAATTGGACGAACAAAACATAAAACATTCCATAACTAAATCGTAAAAATAAGCGACAATTTGCCAGTATGAATATACAAGAAATATACGATTATATGAACTTGTGTTTATAGACAAACAAGTGTTATACACCAGCTGTTACTTATAATAAATAACGGAAAGTAAGGACAGGTGAGGCTTAATGGTAAGCATACGGAGTGTAGCTTGATGCTTTTTTTTTCTAGAAAAAAACGACTCGTAAAATGCACCTGTGAGCAGAACGAATATATAATTTGCCTAATATTGTATCATAACTCGTAAACTTTTTAACTCTTTATCAGTAAGGCGCATTTATAACAATATATGTGTGACTTTGAAAAACAATACTGACACGTAGATAAAGATGCGCTTTTCTTACTGGCTAAATAGACTGTTGTTTGATTTAACAACACAGACGCTACCAATACCCCGTGCATACTAATGCGTAATCTAAAAATGCAGTAATGTGGTTCTGGATTACAGACAACAACAGTTGTAGCGGGTTAATTTTAGAAAGTTTAAAACCATGGGACAGTTGTTGCGGTATTATTTTTGTTTTAGTTGGCAAACAACAGTGTTCGTGTGTACAAAGAAAAGGCAGTGCCGGGAGTATCCGTTATATAAGTGATGTTTGCTTGCTACTTATTTGATCTCCTTTATCGTTTACATTATAAGGCTTTGTAGATATTTCACAACAATTGGTGAAAGCGACAGGTTTTCTTGGAGTTGGATACTTTGTTTTACTGATAGGAGAGTTACATCAGCATGATTCTAAAAACGTGAACAGTAGGCTATGACTACAGTGAAGCACGCCTTAATCAATAAATAAGGTGTTTATAACGCAGTCTAAAGCGAGATTCAGAATTTATGTGTTCGATATTCATATTAAAGCAAGCAATTAACAATTGAACCCCCAAATAATTGAGCACGTGAAATGACTGGTAAGACGTACATGTCAAATAATCATAGGCATATACAAAAATAAATACGCCTTTGAAAATGTGCTCTTGCTACTCCGTGTAAATAAATCAAGGAGATAATACAGACGATAGATTTAATAATAATGTGTATTTTATTTATGTTTTGGTATTATTATTCTTTTAAAACTCATTAATGTGCTGGTCTTAAAATGAGCACCGCTGAACTGGGGACATATAGCATGGCTATTAGTATAAAATCTGTTTATATTGTATTAGACAATCACATGAATGCAGTTTCCTGGAGTCGTAGTCCCAGTGTTTTCCCGGTAATATAATAAAAATGCATGCTCGTTTTCAACAATGAACTCGAATATATCCAGGGGACTTCATTAAATCCTGTGATGTGTAGTGTTGGGACATCTGTTTTCTTTAAATTATAAAGTACCCCGAATTTACAGCAAACTTTTTTGGGTTGCTCTGAAACTTTAGGGCGCATATAGCTCATAATTAGCTGGGTATCCTTCATAGTTAAATGTTGTTGTTTTCTTGTTTTTTTTCGCCCACTCTCATCAATAGAAGAGCCTAACAAAGTTGTGATTGTTCGCCGGCGCAGGACATTATGTGCCTGAATAAATGGATCTTGGCTGTGTCTACATAGATTTGCCATATGGCTACAAAGGAAGGGAGAATGGAGGCTATGTGCTTTGTGTTGGAAATGTAAAAAAGACACCCCGGGGGGGGGGGGGGGGGGGGGGGGGGAGAAACCACCCGCATAAATAACAACAAAATTAACATAAATATCAAGAACAATAGTCAATCCAATCACATCGCTAGGAATGTCCTTAGTTTAACAAATAGAAGCCTTCTTAAATAAAGTAGGCCTAATTTGCCAAAGCCTTTCAAATGATTTATTATTATTATTATTATTATTATTATTATTATTATTATTATTATTATTATTATTATTATTATGATTATGAATAAACACTGATGTCAATTTATTATCAGACGATAACAGCGTTTTGGTTCAGGTTCAATTTTTTTGCAACTTGTACATTTATTTAAGAAATTGCATATCAGTGGGCCTGTTTGTATACTAGCACTAAATTGTATTGTAAACACTAGGTTATAAAAATAATATACTATAGGCTATGAAAAGTAATACAATTAAAACAGTAAAAGAAGTCAAAACGACTGCACAGAGACATGTTCAATGCCTGCCCTACTCTTTTGTAGGGTTGAATTTAAAAGCAGGTGCCTACTCCATTGAGGTAACTGGACATTGTTTCGAAGTATAAAAGTGTGTGTTTTTAAGACGTTCGTTTAAAAAGGTTATCCGCTGTACAATGTGCCGATTTTAAAGAATGTCTGTGTGGAGACAATAGGGGGTCCCAAAGGCACCTGCTTCCATTGGTGAGGAGAAAGAAAGTCTATAAATCGTACACTATCCAGCTGCGTCGTTGAATGTATTGGTCATTTTATTAAACATACAGAGACATCCCGCAGTATACCCGTATGCCTGCAGTGATATAATAAAACAGTTATATGTGCGTGAGGGGAGCAAAACAAAGTAGTAGCCTGTCGCGCATTTCTTTTTGTAATAACTATTGTTGCGTGTATTTAACATAATTACAGTCACATGACTCAATATTCTGGCAAAAAAACGCTTGTAAAATAATATTACTGCTAGTATCATGCAGACCACCGAACTGAAATAGTGCTTGATTCATATAAATGCGTCATCAAATGTGGTGTAGAGTATTGTGTTTGGTATGTATATCATTAAAAATAAAAAATAAATAAAAACGGAGCCCATTTTTCACGACAGTCATAGTCTGCCTTTTTGTACCCTATACAGTTGCTCGTTTATGCAACTTTAACTTGACTTGTTACACAGCACTGTAATGTTGGTGATCATTAAAAATATTTAAATGAAAAAGTGTGGCTGTTGCATTCATATGATTTTTAAACTAAACAGGTTTATATAAAGTGCACAAAATACACTCCATGCGGCGTTCCTCTAAGAGTTCATTCGGTAACAGAAAAAAAGGTTCTGATTTGCAAGCGACTCAAAATGCAAAACTATTTTCTATAATGTACTCGAAACTTATAGAGCAAACTGATATTACAGCAGACATAATGTGTGTGTACGTTTACATGAAATGTTATAATTTCATACAGCGCATTATTGTTGTGTTATTATTTTCCGGTCAGCTAGCCTATGCAGTTTTGTTTCTTATGTTTGTTTGTTTCTTTTTTTAATGACAGAATGTCCATCCAATCTGGCAGTTTGAAGGAATAATTCGAACTCTTTCTTCCCGGCGCTGTTGTGAGTTTCCAGTCACCTGCTCTCTGATGTTTCAGCGTCCCTTATTTTCATTCAAAAATGAAACTTCAGCCATGAACGGTGAGCATCCTTTTCACACAGAGGGAGGGGGATGAGGAGGGGGAGGGGGAGGGGGAGGGGGAGGGGGAGGGGGACGGGGGGTGGGGAGAGACACGTGGACTTGTAGAGAAACGATCATTTGACACATTTGGCAGTAGTAAAGTTGTATACGGGTCAAAGTGATGCTTGAGAATTTGTTTATTTTGTAATGTATCGTTGTTTTGTATTGTGTTACCTTACAAAACAGAATTATATGATTCATAGACGTTACCCGTTAAAATTTGTAAAGCTACAACAGTGTAATTTAGTTCATTTTCAAAAAAAAAAAAAAATCTAGTTACCTGCAAAATACCGTTTGTTATGGTTACACTGTATTTACAGACTTTTAAGTGGTTTTGTCTGTGTTTTCATTTTGCCATCGCTTTTTCACAATATAGTCTACGACTAAAAAATCACAGATAACCAAATAATTTTAGGTCAACATCATGTTGTTTTTGCATGAAACTTGACCTGAGCAATGCCGTC
Organism: Acipenser ruthenus; assembly: GCF_902713425.1. Taxonomy (NCBI): domain Eukaryota; kingdom Metazoa; phylum Chordata; class Actinopteri; order Acipenseriformes; family Acipenseridae; genus Acipenser; species Acipenser ruthenus. The sequence goes on from NC_081215.1 coordinate 16,854,964, forward strand.
TTAAATGTAGCTTTGATCCACCAAACGCATCAATTGTTCTACGCAGGGTGAACCAGCTTTTTAAACCCAGCGCATCTGGTTCTGTGGCAGCTGCCATTAGGGATATCCCTGAATTTTCAGTCTTAGAAAGTTGAAACATAGCGGGGATATGTTTTACAGAGGGGCGCCAAACCACCATGTTATTTATATATGTATCTCTTTGTTGTATTTTGTTTTTAAAGGGCTGATGGTAACAGGTGTTATGGTCTTTTGATAAAGAGAGGATTAAACACACCGGCTTGGAACTCGTCGTGTAAATGAGTTTGTTTATATTCATAGCCTTTGTAGTTTAGGCTAATGCAATTTCTGAACAGGTGTTTAGAAACTGAGTCACCGCCTCCTCTCCAACAAACAACTTGTATGTATTATATACCGAACCTCTTAATAATGGTCACTGGATTTTAAGCGATAGCTTGATTTTAGTCAGATGTTTGGTCTGTAATGCGGTGGCTAGTTTCAAAATATAATGTGTGTGTGTATATAATATACAGCGATATAGTGCTATGACTGTTGTTTGATTTAACAACACAGACGCTACCAATACCCCGTGCATACTAATGCGCCTTTTGTTGTGTGCGTGTTGAGGGGCTTTTCTTGTAAAATACCAGGGTTTACCATCTGTGACTAAAACGTCTGCACTTGAACACTGGAAAGAGGATGATCAGAAAACATCTCATACAAGGAGGGTAGACGAGAAGAAAATTAACAAAAATCAGAGTAAACCATTTTTTTTATTCTGTTCTTGTGAAATTATTGTAAAACGGCAGTGATACATACAAAAACAGGCTCAGAAACATTTAATTTCAAGTACACTAAAGATTTCAAAGCTACATCATGATGTGATTGCAAGAAACGAAAAAAAAACTATAAAAAATAGAACATTTGTTTGTTTCTGTTTTTTTTTTTTTTTTTTACATTTTGTAAATAAGCAAAACAAAAAAGTGCCCTTTGGCTCAAAACATAAAAAAATGAAACTTTCGGCTTTCGCCAACGTGAACTCAATACATAAATACAAAATATAAGTTAGTATATTTTTAAAAACCTTTGTACAAATATACAACTCAAGTTGCACCAATAACACATCAGCAGAAATAAAAATATTCTTTTAATATTTAGGACTTTTAAAGCTTTACACTTTTGCCAGTGTAGACAGTATAGAAAAAAAGAAAAAAAACACACACACGCTCCATTGCACAGTTGTTAATTCGTTTAACACTGCGTGGCTACATTATAAAGCCACTGGTTTGCTACATTTGGAAGCAGTCCCTCCCGTCCCCTTTCCTCTCCGCGTCTTTCGCCCGGATAGACTTTCTTCAGAACCATCGAGGGGGACAGTCTGTCTTTTTTTCTTGATCAGAAAAAAAACCAAAAAAAAAACACGAATCTTCACCAGGATTTTGTGCAACTATCTGTAAATAAAAAGAAAAGATATCGTGAGCAATCAGATGTTCCCCGGGCACAAAAAACATTTATGTGTTTCCCCTCCACCTCCAAGCACAATCAAACCCCCCTACTCCCAACACTAACTGCATGAGTCAGCTAAAAAAAAAGAGAGAGCTGCTAACGTCACCATGCTACTAGAGCGTTTCCCGCCACGTTGACGTCAAATCCCCCCCCCCTTACACACAAGTTTTTACAGAATGAACTCCAAATACTTAACGAGGGAGTTTAAAAGTCACTGCTACTATGTTGCCAACAGCCATTTTATATGCAAATCACCACATTGCGTTAGCCGTGCAAGTTTAACTAACACACTTAAATCAGCCCTTTATAAAACTTCACCAAAACGTAACTAAGATTACATTTTTATTTTCTTTTGATTTTACCTTTTTTGTTGTTTACTACAACTCCACACACCCACATTTATTGATAACCAACTGTAAGTAAATACAAAGAATCTCAAAGTACAGAAAACACACTAGAAGCGCTCGTTCTTACCTTCATCGGATTCTTTTGCGAGGAGTCTGTTCTGTTGCCATCACAGACGCCGATGGGGAACCGTTCTCAGACTGTTTACATTCCAATATTCGTTTCCTCTTTACAAAGAAATCTGGATAGAATAGAATAGAAGTGATTAGTATAAATTGCAGGGAAAATGATAAGTCAACGACATAACTATATTTCTATTAAACCAGGTACTTAAACCACTGCTACACATATTGCTTGACGCATATTAATCTTTACATCTAGGTTTGTCTACGTGTTTAGTACAGGCTATTTAAAAACAAATCCACATGGTACAAATGAAAGCCTCAGAAATGCGTGGATGCAATGTTTACCTGTAATGTGCGCTGTTGCTGAAGACGCAGATGCCCTTTTTCTTGAAGTGCAAGGATCGCTTTTGCTGGTTTTAATTCCTGAGTTTAATTTATCCGATCTATTTTCTTGATTCGTTTCCCCGGAGCGAACAATGCTATCCAAATCAGACAACCTGTCGTTCTCCTGGGAAGGGGGAGAGGATAATTCCTGGCTGGAGTTAGAGTCCATGCTGTTCTTGATAGTGTCCAAAGATGTTTTTGCCCTGACTGGGACTGTAATCCTAGTTTTACCCATCTGGATGGATTCTCTGTAAAAAACAGGCGTTGCATCCACCTCGCTCTCTTCCCATTCGTAGTGCCCACCTTCCAATGGAGTGCTGGTCTCGAAATTGAAGTTCCATCTACGCTGGTCTCGCTCGCTTATCTCCCGGAGCTTGGACTTCATCTCGCGGTTCAGCTCGTCATGGTCAATCGGCCCAAACAGGTTCCTACAGACCCCCGTCCTGGCGTGAAGGGGGAAGGTCCTTCTGGCAGCCAATCTGTCCAAGGACGTGCTGGACAGCTGAACGCTGGACATAGTGCTCATATGAAAGGGCGATCCAACAGAATTAAGAAAAAACAAACAGAAGCGCACGCAAAAGCCTGGGATTAAACCAAGTTTTATCGCCGTATCGTTTGCGTGTATTTCCTTAAAGCCGCTATTGCACGTTGCTCAAACCTAGTGCGAAAGGTTGGGTTCTGTGGCTGAGTTGTTATCAACCTTGTATTTAAAGTCCATGAGCATTCAATAGGGGCGTGCACTCATATGTTGCTCGTAAAACTCACTCGTGATTGGTTAGTCTTAACCACCTATTCAAGTCCTAACCCGTCTCTGATTTTTTTATTGGATGTTGGGCAGGCTTGGACTGGCGCCAACTTCAGGGTTGCTGTGATTGGTTGTTTATAAAGTTAGTGTTGGAGACTGGGTTCTGTTGTTGTAAAATGAGTTGTAGTTTAGCCCTGGGCAGGTTTTGCTTACTCGGGAGTTTTTTTTTTTGTTTTTACTTTTGGCTTGGTTTGTAATCACACGCATTAGAGTGAAACAGTTACTGAAAACCACAGTTATACAACCGTGAAGTAAAAGCCAATCTGTAACGCCGCTGGATTGTAACACCACAAAGCAATATTGGCACATTTTGTAGGCGTGTTAATTTTAAAGCGAAGTTTCAGACAGACCGATACAACTTACTACGGCCAGACCTTTAAATGTTTAAACTTTTGATTCCCACCCCAGCATGCAATGCATTTCATAGACAAATACAGAGCTGTTCGTGTGCTTTCTGTCTGCATATTCAGCGATTCATATTTTGATGTATAAAATCGGATTATTCTTTGACCGTTTCGTTCAATATTCATTTGAAATAACTGATTTATTTTGGAATCACACCATCTCAAACGATTTGTATACTTGATTCAATCTGCAAAAAAGAAAAAGCAAATAGATTTACTGCCATTAAAATGTGTGTAAACTAGCAACTGAAAACATTTATTTGTAGTGGTTTAGTATAACGTGATACTACATCAAAAACTGCGCACCGCAACACTACATTTGCGGTAGCAAATGGCAGCTAGATATTTGCCTCGCTATGGTAATGTATAATTAGTGAACCAACACCCATGACTAAAACGATCTAAAATAAACAGATACATAAAAACAAAGTAACTTTCTTAGAAAATACACAAAACAATGCATAATAATAATAAGAAAGGAAAACAGTGTTACAACGCTAAGTGTAGGCTAAATGTGTCTCATTCGCATACTGCATTTTATAATGTCTAAATGCTGCAACTTGGGAGAAAAAAAATCTTTTAAGTAGCTACTTGTTAAATGCGAAATGTTCAATTTGGATGCCCCAGCTGTTAAACAGTGCCACCAAGCGGTTGATTCTAGTAATACAACATACCGTTTATACGACAATAAAAAGTTAAAAATAAAAATAATAATAGTCACGCTGTTTTTTGGAGAACCTCGGAAAATATGGTTGCAATTACGAAACTTTGCCTGTATAATAATGCTTATTAAGTGACTCGGATATCAGATTGCTGCATAAACTAATATTTACACACAAATATATTTTTACACCCCAATTGATACAGAATTACGGGATAGAGTCTACGGTATATTTCACGTTCTTCTGTAAATGTTCCGGTTTATATGATTGTGTATATTTTACAGACATTCAGTTAACGAACGCTTAAAAGAATACTAAAAAAGAAACTCGTGCTTTTAAAAGACTAGGGGGATGGTGTGTAATTAATCCACTACCGACTAGTTATATCCACAAAACAACTGCTATTCTTGAAAGGGCTGCTTTTATAGAATGCACATTAATGAATACATTAATTAATATAATTGTATAAAGAAAAACGTTGTTTAAACTAAACGTTATCAAGATCAATTTTTTAAAATGCAGCAAATGTCAATTTATTAACACTTATGTGCGGCTTAAAGTGGTTAGAAAAACAAAATCTCTCATTTTGATGTTGTAGAGTGTTTTGCCTCAGGGAAATGTCATGCTGTACGTTTACAAAACTGTATTAATATAGCCTATAGGCCTACTTGGAAGTGGCTGAAGGGGTTCGTTAAGACCTGAAATAAGAGCGCCACTGAGCGCCAATAAATTGCCGTTTACTGAACAATCTTATCAGTACAAGTCGACCACAGTCGCAACCGAAATCTGTAGCGATCAGATGAATGAATCAGATCTGTGGACTTAAGGCGGGGCCCCTGGAAACTTGCCGCCAACTTAAACCACAACGTTAAATTACTCCTGAGCCGTGCCTCCAGCGTGTGCTTCAATTCTACTGCAGGACTGTGGAGCACACCGTTTTATCTGCTTCATTTCAACATGTTGTTATTTACAGAGGCTAAAGTGTGTGTGTGTGTGTGTGTGTGTGTGCGTGTGCGTGCGTGTGTTTAATTATGAGTTGCACCCATATATAACTATAAAACCTAGAATTGAAAATGACTTAGTCCAGTCAAGATTTTTTGTCAGAATGTTTATTTTGGCAAAATTCAACAAGTAAAAATCAAATAATTATTTAAAGGTTAATGTAATCGTTTGTGAAGAATAGGCCTTATACATACGGGCATATTAATTCTAGTGTTTAGGTGTAGTAGGCTTATATGTGATATTAAGGTCCCATTATATTTCATTGTTACGTCTCATAAATGTGTGTGTGTGTGTGTGTGAGAGAGAGAGAGAGAGAGAGAGAGAGAGAGAGAGAGAGAGAGAGAGAGAGAGAGAGTTTTTGCATCACTATATATAACTAGGGTAATTAATTTTGCTTCATAAAGTCAAATGAAACCTGCTGAATAATGTTACTTACATACCGCTTTATAGTTTCCTATAAATGCCACTTAAAGAAAAACTGAAAAAATGTGACATATCGAAATCTAACATGAAATACTGTACTAATATTATGGCTTCTGGTAGACTTATGCAATATCATTTTGTAGTTTCTTTGATGGTAAATAAAATACCTAAATTATGTTCATATATATATATATATATATATATATATATATATATATATATATATATATATATATATATCCTCTTGCTAAAGGCAACACACTTATTTATATCGAAGCAAATAGCAAATACACACTGTACATTGCCAATCAATGTATAATTTATGTAAAATCTGACAAAATATGAATACCTACTGATAAAAATAACATGCAGTATGATATCCTATGTAAATCATTCAGGCATATCCCATAAAAGAAAACCCTTGACGAATATCAAGTTGCTAGGTGCACGTACACAGGATGAGTCCTGTGCTAAAATGCCCTTACATATTGTCGCTACAACCTTGGGACTAAAGCAATCGAAAAGTTAAACAAACAGTACCGTCTGGATTGAGTATTTGAAGAATTTTACAGCACCACGCACAATAAAGCTTACAGCGACCTACTGTCTCCAACATTATTTAATCAGTGTTAGAAAAATGCAATAATACATTGTTTAATGGCTGAAAGTGATTTGAATGATGCTTATGCATTCCAGACATTTTTGGGATTGTAGTTTTAGTGCTTGCAGACAGAGCTCATTAAAGAAATGCAGGAATGTTATTCACAGTCCTGTTTGGGTTAAATGTTGGAGAAATATACGCAACATAGCGGACAAAACATACAGACGGTGTAGAAACAGTTCAACGGAGTTATGCAATGACAACCACTAAAGCATTCCTGAATTACGACCTCACAATAGCGCACGTTAATTATGAACATTCCAAAATAATCTTATCTGATTATATAGAGGTGCAATTTGATCATATATTTGGAGTTTATTTATTTAACTTTCAGGTTATTTCCAAATATTTAAAAGTACCACACACATTTGTGATTAACCCAGGGTTTCGCTAAACTACTCCTTTATAGTTTTGGAAAACACTTTTTATTGTTTATTTTTTATAAAAACAATTCCTCAATTAAATCATCTGTTTCAAAGTGATGCGATGTGATATTACAGTACAGATATATTTATAGCTAAACATTGCTGGTAGCGTTTCGCCATCTTGTGGAACAACATGGAACAGCATGCAAACAAAACTGCGTGATTTCATGATTTTTAACACTCATGTCAGTTTTTTTTTAAACTCGGCCTTGTGGAACTTTAGAATTAAAAGAAAAACCATTGACATTTAACGACCGATTATAAAATTACTCAACCGTGAAGTCGGTACAGATTATGAAGTGCAGTATCAATTATTTGCAGCCAAAACCTGATAAGTGAGACTAATTACTTTCCTACGGGGTTCCACTTAATTTAGTGTCAACTCATTATGGAATTCACTTCTCGTAACTTCCTTACATCCTACAAACCTGTCATCTTTAACACCTGTGTGGTCAGCAATACCGGATTTAACAACAGCATCCTCACGTTACTATAGTGAAATCTGTTTGAACACTACAGATTCATTTCCAAACAGCTGTCTTATACAGTACAATGATATGATTTAAGAATACCACGTTATATTGAATTATAAGTAGACATAATTAATAGGATGTTTGTTGTGACAGATGAATAATATCAAATAATACAACTAAAAAACTTTTGTATTTTAACTATACATCTGTTATATCATCCAAAACTTTTTTTTTTAAAACTATGCAATGTACACGACTGTCATGTTATTTTAAAGAATAAATTAAGTCGTCATTATAGCCATCTCTTGTCATCTCTTGCTAACAAGCACATTTTAAAAAAATAATGCTGTAAAAAAAACACACACTCCTAAGTGCCACAACTCGATGTTAATCTTAAAAGACCAAACCGAATAACGTGATACTAATCATTTCATAATGGATCACATTTTGACATTCTAAAAATGAGATAATCAGCTGTTAATAGTTGTGAATGAGAATGTCGCCCTGCAAAAGATTATCACAAATGCATCGTTTCTATGGCCTTCGTTCTTAAATCCTGTTTATTGAACAAAAAACAGCTTGCATTGGACAGTTTGAAGCTGTTGCTTGACATTATGCTGTTCTTGCGTTATTGAAAGTGAATCTGTTCCTACATAAAAGGTCCTACAATAAAAACACGTTTTTTTTTCATTCAATAACAGCATGAATATGTTTTATATTTAACAGTATTTTAGATTTAATCCTATCGAATGCGTTAAGCTATTATGTTGTGATTAAACTTTTTTTTAACCCTTTAAATGCTGCTTAACCTATTAAAGTCCGACTATATTTAATATGGACATGTACAACACACAACGATACATTTTATACATACAGATCTATTTTATATTTTAAAATACAATTACCAACAAACAAATAAAATAAATAAACACACACACACAATGTTTTAAAATACAACAAGTAAAGCATTTTGTGGTTACTTCAGGCTGTTACGTTTGGTTTTTTTTATGAAAAAATTATGTAGTCATAAAAACAGACAGAAACCCCTTCACCCTGGTAAACACTCTCAACAGAAGAAATGAGGTTCATTGGAATATTGGGGACGTCTCTCACATAGCCTCCCTCTCCAAGCGATTCACTATAATTTTTTAATCAGAAGCCATGTCAAAGATGCTGCGCACACATTTTCCGATGCCCTCTGTCGCTGTAATTGTCTCAGCCTATGTCTTAAAATACACAGCATAAATTAGAGCAGCCATGTTTCTCAAAGTTCAATGGAGTTAATGACTGGTGCTCCTGTCGTATCTATACGACAGGTGTATAGGTGTCGGTGAACTAGGTAATACGACCAAGTAGTGTGAGCGACGTTGATAGAAACGAGCCCCTTGTCTATCATAAATATTCTCTATTGCGTTAACAACGTTTTAAACTAACACATCAGAGAAAATCAATGGGTATAATCATGTGACTTAAAGCGGGATCAGCCGTTTATCCAATACACTAGCCAGATGTATGCAAAACAGTGAGGTAATTGCAGTAACACCTGTGAAGTGTAGACTTTATAGTTTCACCAGGCAAGGTGACATATTCTCACCGTCCGCGAATCCGCTCATTCGACAGCTGCATAACATCCTTACCGCCTGCTGAAAACGGAAGCCTGAAAGTGGTGTTTGGGTACATTGGACCCCATGTGTCAAATTAATTAAAAACGAAACATCATATTGAGAGGCAAAGTGAACTACAGGTTATTGGGTTCCTTTTCAGAGTAGGGCAATTTTTGGTTGAAAATTGTTGAAGTTCAAAAAACAATGCATTAAAATCAATGTATTTGAGAGAGAGAGAGAGAGAGAGAGAGAGAGAGAGAGAGAGAGAGAGAGAGAGAGAGAGAGCAAGAGCAAAAGAGTGGGTATATCTAGCGTGGGATATATTTTTGTTATCTCACTTGAGTGGGATAACATGCTTACCGAGGGCTGGTTTTGAATGTGTCTTTGTTTACACTCCAATCCAGTGATGTGCTGTGTTAAGTAAAATCGTATTATAAGAAATAATTTACAATAAGCGACTGATAAATTTTGCCCAGACCTTGTAGAAAATTCGTACTAACAGGAAATTCGTATAATCCGAGTTTGTTTTTAATGAGAATTGACTGTATTTTACAGTTACAAGTGACGTGAACAACATTGGAACCAGTTACAGTAACTTATTACCGGTACTTTGAAAAAAATGTAAAAAGTTACAGTTATAAATAAAAAAAAGACTTCTCGGGCACAGATGATTGCATTTAACAGACACATTTTTCTGTTTGGACAGGCTGCAGCTCAATACATTCTTTGAATGTCCCATTATCGAACCCACTCGTACCCTCCACTGACGCCATGTTCTAGCAAGAAGATATGAAAAGCGCATTCATGTGACATGTAAGATTTGACCTGGTTTCAGATGTAACTGAAAGCAAAAACGTTACTTTTTCATGTAAATGTAATCCGTTACATTACAGTTACAAGTTACTAAAAAACATGGTCGATTTAATATGGTCGATTTAATGCTGTCTCATTTATAGTTTCAGACAAAGTGATGGATAACACTATGTAACACAATTTTTGTTCCTGGGTATTAAGTGTTATTTCCTAATTGCTTATGCCTCAAAAGTATAGAAAATGGCTATTATTCCCCACAAACTTTGCTTTTGTGACCAGGACAGTGATATTTTGAAATTTACCTATTTCCAATGAGAAAACGGGCGAATTTGTGTCTTTTCGTTCACATAAAGTCAGAATAAAACAACATATGAATCCAAATTAACATGTATTTATACTAAAGTAATACAAAAATGACTACAAAAGATTTAGAAGTGAGTAGTTTTTCGAGATTTACGATTATACTGTAAATCACTTTCACGAATCAGCCCCCAAATGTAGTCTCCCATCATGTTCTCGTTATACTGTCCTTCATTGACAGCTCATCCAGGAGCCTCAAAGCCTTGCTGCTCCATAATGGTAACAAGTACCCGTCTCTTCCCCTGGCTCACTCGGTGCACCTCAAAGAGGATTACAACAGCATCAAGACCTTGCTGGACGCCTTGAAGTATGATGAGTACGGCTGGGACCCCCGGAAGGTGCTGATGCCACCACTGCACATCAAATTGGGCCTTATGAAACAATTTGTCAGAGCTCTAGATAAGGAGTCGGCAGCCTTCAAGTACCTTCAAGACTTCTTCCCTAAGCTGTCTGAGGCAAAGGTCAAAGCCGGTGTCTTCGTCGGACCACAGATAAAGTAGATCCTGGAGTGCAATGAATTCCCCAAAAAGCTCACTAGTAAGGAGAAAGCGGCTTGGAACAGCTTTGTCACAGTGGTTCGGGGCTTCCTGGGCAATCACAAGGCCGAAAACTATGTGGAGCTGGTTGAGACTCTGGTGAAGAACTACGGCACAATGGGCTGTAGGATGTCCCTCAAAGTCCATATCCTTCATGCTAATCTTGCTAATCTTGAGAACGAAAAGACACAAATTCGCCCGTTTTCTCATTGGAAATAGGTAAATTTCAAAATATCACTGTCCTGGTCACAAAAGCAAAGTTTGTGGGGAATAATAGCCATTTTCTATACTTTTGAGGCATAAGCAATTAGGAAATAACACTTACTACCCAGGAACCAAAAAAAAAAACAACTGTTACACGGTGTAATGAACCACCGTACAAGAAAAGAAAAGATGTTGCTACAGATTTCAACATTCCCACAAACACTTTGTCAACCATTCTAGATAACCAGGATGCAACAATACAGGCTTATGAACAGCAAACTGTGGATGCAAGTCATCAATGTTTCTGATTTGCTCAATACCCTGATGTTGGCGACACCTTCTTTTGTGGTTTAAAAATGCGATCAGAATGCAGGTTTCAATTTCAAGTGCAGTTCATTTGCAACGCATACTTTTTAAAAGTTCATTTATAGCTGTATTTTTACATTTACAATACTTTTCATTGTTCTGTAATTGAAATTTGATTTCAGCGTTACTGTAACTTCAATAAAAACTTGGCTTTAGATTCCTGATAATATGAATAACTACATGACACATTTTTTTGCTGGTCCCTTAAAAGTCATGAGAATTGACTGTATTACTTTTTAAAAGTAACTTCCCCACTGAGCATCATCAATCGCTGAATTGTGTCAATGTGTATCAGTGACTCATCCTAGTTCTATAGGAGTTCATATGTTTTATTTTGATTCAGAATGACACCCCTGGGTAAGGGCATTGGAGCCAGGCTTCCCTGTAGTAGTGCTCCCTGTGGGGGCTGTCAGCTGCTGGGCACGCTCACACATCTCCGCAATCCTCTTGTACAGCCCCATAACTGTAGAGGAACTGCAAACAACACAGTTTAAAGTTATAGTACCACATGGAGGCCTTACAGGGTACACGAGGACCTTTTAATTTTATTGTGTTACCATCTGTTGCTATAACTGTTTACGAAAGATGTGTGTATTGTTTTAATGGACCTCTCAGAACTACATTTCCCATCATCCTCCTGCTCACTGGTAACATGTAGTTCTGAGAGGCCATCTTGAGGCAGGGAATGCAATTTAAAAGTTTAAAAAAGTGGTCAAATTTTTTTTTAAAAAAATGTTATTAAAACAAAACACACACCTTACGTAAACAGTTGTAGCAACACATTGGAACATGTAACACAATAAAATAAAAAGGTCCTTATGTACCCTTTAATGCATTGTAAAGTACCAGGTACAGCTGTGCATAAATAACTTATAAAACAGCCATATTCAATATTAACTTTGAACACTTAAGTGAGCATTGATTCTGAGTATGAATGAAAGTTAAGTGAGTCTACACTGTTGTTTCTGAATATGGCTCTTAGTCTAGTGCCCCTAAAAAAAAGAACACGTTTTTAATGTAACATTTAAAACACATGTATAATAAGCGGCATCTACTATGTGTGTATATATATATATATATATTGTAACATAGCAGGGAGGGGGTTAAAATCCTCCCTGCGTAAGACATGTGTGCAGGCACATTATTGTTAGTTTTGTTAATTGTTTGGTTTGGTTTAATTTGGTAATTGTTTTATTGTTTAATTATCCCCTGCACCTGGGTAGTAATTGTAAATTAGGACCAGGTGCAGGGTATAAAAGTAAAGCAGTTAGTTTCCTCAGGGCTGCTGCTGAGGAGAAGGAGGCAGATGAGGTGCTCTGCTTCCAAGCAGTCGAGAGAAAAAGAGTGTACAATTTAAACCTGTGTGGTTTGTATAAAGTGGTTTGTATTACAGGTAAACGGCTTAGCCGTCCTGTGAGGTAGTCAGGGAGTTACCTGTGTAGTCAGCGCTCCAAGAAGGAGTTAGGTTTTTATTTTGTGTTTGTTTTACTTTGTTTGTGTGAATTAAAAGAATAGCGCAATCGCTTGAAAAATCTAATTCTGGTGTCTGGGTCAATTTTTAAAGGGGCAACAAAGCCGTGTAGGTATATATATATATATATATATATATATATATATATATATATATATTCAATGACCATATTGTGAACTATATATTGACGCACAAAGAAAATACAGAAATGTCTTCTGATACTGATTGTACAGATCTTGTGCTACATACTTGTTGGTAGCTCCTGCAAGAGAAACGTGATTCTGTAAGCGGATAAGTTCATCTTTCAGCAATCGTATATTAGACTCCAGCACAGTACTGTGAAGATGCTGCTGATGTAACTGGTCTTGAAGCTCCTGTACACACAGACACGCAAACTTTATCATGCATTCAAAAGAAAAGCACTGCGTTCTAGTTCAGTATTTCTCAACTTTATTGATGCTGGTTCAATATCTGGGAAGATAATGTTGGGGAAGTTACTTGAACCAAAATGTACCTAGTTACAGTTTCAAATAGTTTCTTCTCAGGTATGGTTACATTTTACAGAGAGTTTTTTTTTCGATTTGGTCAGGCTGCAGCTGGAGAGCCATCTATAAAAGGCCCTCATTCCATCTGATGCCATTTTCTAGCAGCATGATATAAAAACCGTGTTCATGTGACATTAAGGTTTGATGAGCACTGATACCCCAACTCTATGTCCCCAGACCTGCGTTGGCCCTCTAATCTGAGTCCCCAACTCTACGTCCCCAACTCCTGGTCCCCAACTCTACGTCCCCAGACCTGCGTTGGCCCTCTAATCTGAGTCCCCAGCTCTACTCCGCTACGCTTGCCCCCTTAATCTGAGCCCAGCGCTATCCAGACCTGCTTTAGTCCCAGACTGGCTGCTGATCCCTGCTTGCTCAGACTCTAAGAAACTACAAGACTGCACCTGGAGCCCTCAGCTCTCAGTATTTATCCATCAAGGTTGGGGGCCCTGACACTCAGAGAAACACAAGGTAACAGAACTGCTTGCCAGGCTAGGTAACAATACAATACTAAAATATCTATTCAGGTATTGTGCGATCCCTTTTTGTTGTGTCAGTATGTACTAGTATTTTGTTGGTAAATTGTTGTTTTAAACCTTAGTTCTCATTATAATGCTTTTAATGTGACTTTAATTGTGTAACTGTTTTGTGTGATTTTCAAACTTTTATATTGTTGCATGCTTAATAAATACCATCTTTCTAAGAAGAGATTCCCAGTATTGAGTCATTCGCTCATGTTGAACAAACACAATTTATGAACTTTGAACAGTCTGGAATGTGGTCTATTTTTGGCTTGTTGTATTGTGTAAATCCGCCATCGTTTTCAGAGAGCGATATTAAAAACGGGTTTGTACATTATAATAGGACACTGTTTATTGTAGAGGTCCCACCGAGATCTTGACTATCGAAGGTATCTCTTTATCCCCTACAGTTTTTGGAGGTCCTTTAATTTATTGCTCTTAAGAATATATTAACTGCCTACAATAGTACCCACATATTGTTTCAACAGAAAATGTAATCTGAAAAATATAATTGGAGTACAGTAAGTTTACCCATGCAAGTTACAACACAATTGGATGAGTGGTTTTCTAGATTCAAGTCAAAATGTAAGTGTGAACTATACACACTGACAGACAGGCAGGCAGACTCAGATATATATGTCCAAAGCAAGATTCATTACTGATACATGTAAAACTGGTTCCCCTGATACATGTAAAACTCTAAAGTGGGAAATATGTATTACGTACAGACGGCTGCATTATATTGAGTAAGTATATAAGAGCAAGCTGCTTCATATTATATTCTCCTCATTGTTTTTACTGATTCTTCACATTTTTATGGTGTTATTCTTATTGTAACTACACCAATATTGTGTTTATATTGTTTGAGAAGTCTGTGTTAAGGTGCTTTGCTTCAGTTTAGGAGCTGCTCTTCAGTTCTAGTTGCCTGCCATGGACATGTTTTGTGTGTCTTCATTAGTAAGTGCCAGCCCTATCCAGTGCAAACCAGTGCATTGTCAACAAAACCAAAGGAAACCTGACCCAAAGTGGCACTAGATGGCGCTGGCTCTTCTGACTATGAAGAGACTGATCTAGCCTGGGTTACATGTATCTGTGGCAGGAAGCTAGAGCAGAAGAGCCACTCCTAAACTCAGCTGACAGAACATTAACAATGGTTGCAAATATAATAAAAAAGGTAAGGGGACGGTAAAATAAAAAGAAGAAAAAAAAGAGATCTGAAGCTATCAGATATATTTCCAGTAATCGGTAATATAATAAGTCTACCTGAACCTTCTGCCTGGACATTTGGTATTCCAGATAAACTGATTCCTCCCCCAGCTGTGCCTTCCTGGACAAGGCTGCTGCAGCATCTCTCTCTATCATTGCACAGCACTGCGACAAACTGTTCAAATGAATTGGAACAAGAATGAAAAAGTACCTTACTTATACGTAACTTAAAGGCAATACCTTCTAGTATCCACAGTTACATTTAATTTCATACCTGTTAAATATCTTGTGTGTCCTGCATGGTTCTCTATTTTTGCTTCTGCTTAGATCATTATTTCCCATGTTTACTAATTATTCCAGCAAAAAAATATTTCTAATAAGATTCCTCAAGGCTGATTGTGGGGAAACATATTAGCGTTGCACATGCTGCAAAATGGTTCACCTAACGTGCTTCCCAACATCACTTCCCCACAATGAGGAGTTTGTTCAGAAGCATATGTTGACGCAATAGTTAGTAAGCATATGTAAGGATCAAAACAGGCAAGACAATACACATTAGGAAAATGTAGATGATATGAAGCATCTAACTTTGTATTATAGACTTTATCCATTACAACACATGAGTACAGACTTTAATATAAAATAGCGGTTTACAGTTATTGTTTTGCTGTTCGGGTTTGTAAAGCAGGATATTTTTTTGTTTCTGAAAGGGAAGCAGGATCATTCAATTCTCAGTGTGGAGAATGGATAGCATTCTCAGGGCAGGTTGAGAGAGCACACAGGAGAAGATGTCATAGGTGCAGAGGGTCAAAATTCCTAAACTTAATTTCAAAAGCTGAGATATAAAAATGTAACCTGGTGGAGTGATGAAGAACCAAAGAGGGTAGTTTTTAACAAACAATAGAGAAGACGTAACTATTATTAGTATGTTATTTATTCTTTATATGTTTAAGTAAGCTCTTCTTTTACAAACAATGTTTGAGTGGACAAGAGGACTTTTACACATAAGCAAAGTCCTCACAAGAAGGCTTGTACCAATTAAAAAAAACAAACAGAACTATTGTATATATCAATAGAATTATTAATCATTATTAGTGGGCCTACATCAGATTCGATACACATGGAAAAATTACAAATGTTAATTTCGGCAAATATTCCCTACGGTAATTTCATTATAGGTGAAACAACTTTCATGGTAAATATTTCATTTGTTTTCCATTTTTGAGTTTGAAGTCTTTACCAAGGATGTCCAGGGTCCTGTTGATAAGCTGTTTCTTGATAATCCCCTGCCTGGTTGGTTGCATTCTTTATTCTGCAAATAACATGAAGACGACATTAGTCGCAATACCACATCTCAAATGGTTATGCTGTGTAGTCCATGTTAGAACTCCATGTTGGGATGATGAGCAAGATCGAAAGAGCAAAGGAGGTTACCAAAACAAAACCATGTGACGCAATAATTTAAATTCTGAATGGATTAGTGTGCACATATCTATAGAGGAGAGACAATGGTGAAAACAAGAAAGCAGTTTCATGACCTTCTCAGCACTATAAACCTTACCACTGGGACTGAAATAATCAGGTGTCAGGGCTTGACTTTTAGACCACTAGGCCGTGCTGACTTCTTAAATGTCTCTTTTATTTTATATATAAAAATATGGCTCGAACCACAACCCTGTAGAAGGTCATTAAATACTGTATGTCAATTCAAACAAAAAAAAAAAACATGGATCGAAATGATTTTTATAAAATGAATACACTTGCTACAGAGACCAATTGCATTGTCTAGTTCATCTCAATCCTTACAAGTATGCGGAGTTTCATGAATCCGTCTTCATTTACTATATGTTTTTTTCTCTCTCCAACAAGAATGACAAGAAAAACAAGAACAATATTATCCAGCACAGAAACAACAGGGATAGCTGTGGCAGTATCTAGAGTTCCCATCAAGTTCAGTCCTGCATCGGTACTCCATCCTTTATTTTAAATTGCTTGATGTAACCATGACTCCCAGTATAAAGTGTTGTATTTGCAATATATAGAAACAAGTATTGGTTGTACCGATGAAGCCTTGAGGTCTTGACATTGTTGTTTAAAAATGTGTATTCATGTTTTTCAAGATGCAGGATCAGTGGGTAAATTATGTTTTTTTTATGACTGTTACATTGTCAGGGAATCCTGAATAATTGTAAACATATAACTACTAAATGCACATAGTAAAATAATGGAGTTTATCAAACTAAAAAGCAAAGAATCAAAACATCTTTATCTTTAATGAAAGGTAAGAAACTTCATTTCAAAGTCTTGGTTAGCACTCTCCTAAAAGCAGATACGAAGCAGATATAGACATAATGTGATGTGTAAAAAATCATTGCAAAATGAATGCCTCTCTACCTTGCAAATCTGGTATGTAGACTAATCTGAACCAGTTGGGACTGGACGGAGTTAAAACCATTACCATACTAAAGAATGTCTTGTCTAATCTTTGTTGAATGCTTTAATAGTCTCCAAACACATATTTGATCAAATCAGTAAAAATACCATTGGAATAAAAAACAGACAGCTATAAATGTTTTTCTAACTTGAATAAGCCAAGTTACTTAGAAGTTCTGATCTGCACTGAACTGTAGTATACAGGAGCAGGTAGCTGTTTGGTATATAGGTCAGTTCGGACTACTCATCGTAGTAGAACGCTCACAAAGGTCTTACATGGTCAAAATGTCATTGGTCTGTGGTTTGAGACTGTCAAGTGTCTCGGGGACATTGCAGTCACTGCCCAGTGTGATGAAGTGCTTCACGTTCTCTCTGAGGTGTGCGGTCAGCTGGAGCATGCGTCCGTGCTGCTGCCTGTCAATCTGATGCTCTCTGGTGAGATCGGACAGGGTGCCTCTGAAACACAAGCAACAGGTTTGCTAAAGTGTAGCAAATAAAACATTCCTTTCATTTCCCATGCCAGGGACACCGATTCACTATATAGGGCTCAAATCTGGTTCTGCGAACTGTGATGGAGTGTATGTCCCACACAAGAACCTGAGGTCATTAGGACCCTGGTAAGGGTTGTTCGGACAGCACTCCATCATGGATACAGGGACATAAGGCAAAAGTCCTCCATTTGTGGTAAGAGTAATCTCTCAAGTGATTCATGATTAAATGGAGAACCCAGTGCAGCTGGGACTAGTTCTCTTGGGTATATAAGGGTGCTGCTGTTCTATGTTTGTTGGTTCTGTTTGGAATGGAGGGATCAGTGTGTTGTTAAACCCTACAACTGATTGTAAGTTAAAATGACTATGGGTTGGGGTTGGGGTTGGGGTTGGGGTTGGGGTTGGGGTTGGGGGGCGGGGGACAGAGATGGCAAACCACCTTCAGTGTTTTAGTTCAGGGCTCTGAACATAGAGCTAACGTTATCTTTTGTGTTTGTTTTTGTTTGTTTGTTAAAGGGACAGACAACCTTTGGAAAATATTGTAAACAAAAGTGCGCTAAGATGCTTAAACACATTCTTGACACCAGTTGTGCCTTTTGATTACTTTCTTTCTTTTAAGGAGTATCTTAATTATATTTGATATATTTTACTGTAGATCTTTTTATGTAGACCTTTTTTTTTTTTTTTTTTTTTTAAACACAGGCTAGATCAGGGCTTCTCAAACTTGGTCCCGGGGACCCGCTGTGGCTGCTGGTTTTAATTCCAACCAAGCTCTCAATTACTTAACAAGACTTAATTGAACTAATAATTTGTTTAATTAGACATTTTTACTTGTTTTCAGCTCTTAAACAGTTGCAGTTCAAGTTACTTATCAAATGCTCTAGCTAACTTGAAATATGCAACTGTTCAAGAGCTGAAAACAAGTAAAAAGGTCTAATTAAGCAAGTGTCATTGTTAGTAAGAATCAACACCATCTTTGAACACCTGCTCTGTACTTCCAATACAGAGAATTGTGAGGGTCTGGAACCAACTACCCAGTAATGTTGTTGAAGCTGACACCCTGGGATCCTTCAAGAAGCTGCTTGATGAGATTCTGGGATCAATAAGCTACTAACAACCAAGCGAGCAAGATGGGCCGAATGGCCTCCTCTCGTTTGTAAACTTTCTTATGTTCTTGAAAGGTAACTTGAACAGTGGAAGTTCACTAGATGGGGCTGTAGCCTACAAATCTCAGCACAGGCTCTGTCAATTAAAAAATAAAAAAGCACAGTATTTGCAGCCACTCGGAATGAATGCAAAAATCATAAAAAAGTGGATGATTATGAGAATGTAACTTTAAGCTACTTACTCTTTAAATAAAGCAAGGTTTAAAGCTTTATATGACAATGATAGCTACCTAACGTCTTCAAGAAGTGCAGCAAGACAAGTCTCTTTGAGTTCAGCTCTAGCTTCATTAGCTCTTCTATGCTTTTTGTAGACTCTCCTAGAGGATGCAAGCAATGGCTCAGACTCACTCTCAAAAGGGTAGGGTGTCTCCAGCTGTGGAAACAATGCAGTAAAAGCTACAGAAGGAATTCTGTTCACTTAGCATAGTGGCTTTCGAGCTTAGCAGTGTTCACAGTAAACCCTTTAACTTTGACCTGACTAAGTTTGGTGTAAATAGTGGGATACCGCCCAGTAGCTACCCAGAGGGCAACTATGCCACAGTTGCCTCATGTGGTATAGTATTCAATTCAAAGAATATCATTTTTGTTGCATATTCTATGCAGATATCTTTAAGAAATAGAACCCGAAGAAGCAGGCTTTACCGTCTAGTAAGGCTTGCTTCGTGCCGTTAAATGTCCCGAGCCGAAGGTAAAGCCTGCTTATGAGGGTTCTATTGCCATTAGAAAATGGATACGGTAAATAAAAATTTAAATAGATTGAACGTATAGGACAGCAGGGAAGCAGACAGACAGACAACATTCAGAGGGCGTGTAGTAGAACAGAGATTTTCTTTCATCAAGCAGAAAAAAATGGTAAAATACATGAATACTATATTTACATATTTTCCAGCAGATCGATTTGGTAACAGTGATTAAACATAGCTTGAAAGATAACATTCAAGGTCCTTTACCAAGAAATCTCATCCATTTTCTAATAATAATTCTGACCAAAATATCTGAAATGTACAAAAACAGCCATGTTAGAATAAAAGGGTTGGGCGTTTAAAGTTATTTAAAAAATGAACCTTTATATGTGAGCCCTTAAATGCAGTGCCAAGTTAGTCCTGGTTTAAATAATTAGTTCAGTTCAAGATGAAGGCTGTGGAGGGTAACAGGAAAATACTCAATAATATGCAGACAAAGCTGTTTTTTGTAAATTCTTCTTTTCTAGGTTGCTCCAACATTGAGTAATCATTGTTCTCTAAGTCTGCCTCTACCTGGCTTTACACTTAAAGCAGGCTTAAAGCCGCTGAAAGCCAGACAAACTTGGAGAAAAATGATAACTCAATATTCAATTTAAGATTATGCAAATTCACAGAGTATAAATTGTTCACAGTCATGTAAAAGTGCAGGATTTGAGGTACTCATATGTAATTTATATGTGAGTCATTGATATACAAATGTAGAAAATCAAATGTATTAGCTTATAGTGGTTGTAGCTAACAAAATAACTTCATAAACCTGGCAAGCACTTCCATTAATTATATACTGTCATCTGGTACTATACTAGGTTAAAGAAAGATTTCAATTTTCTTGGCTTGCCTTCTAGGAAATCTGTTATTCATTTGACCTCAACTGTGCCTTCAGGGTCAACCATCTTACTGGCTGCAAAGCGTGTCAATCATAAGAGGAAGCAGCTGTTTGGTTAATGACAGGAGAGAAAGCCCTAGAGGGGTGGGGACCATTTCATTCTCCAGGTGGAATGACCATGACCAGATTTGTTTAACATAGTGTCATAATAGATGTCATGTTTTAAAACTACACACTTGACATCTATATAGGAATGTGCATGGCATGGAATTATTTTGTTAACTACAGTCACTTTAGATATTTTATATATTTTAAATTTCAGACAGTTTAATTTTATCCAGTTCCAATGATTAATGTCAAAACGAGATTTGCCGTACCTTTGTCTGTTTGCAAGTTTCCACGTCAGGTTCGGCTGTAGGCTTTGCTAAACTCAGAATGGAAGGTGGCTTGGCTGTTTGTCTATCTTTTGATTGTAAACTCAGTTTAGTGGGGAGGTCTGTGTGTCCATAGGAGCGTCTCAGGATACTTCCAACTTCCAAACAGTCCAGGGAAGTAGGAGACAGTGTTCTTAACCTATTGGGAAAGAATTATTACATAGAACGTGATAGACGACAAATTGTGTATTATAACATTGCAATCCCATAGAGGGGATCTGGTGTAAAAATAAAAAGACAAGAGTGAAAAGGAAGATACAGTTATACAAGCACTGAAGTCACTGCATTGGAATGATGTCATTTTGTTCCATTTCAACCAGCATGGTGCAGTGACATAATTGCATAGTAACAGTATCCATGGCGTTGAAATCACAATGGGATGAATATTCTCTTGCTAAACGTATGTTCAGTTCTGTTCACTACTAAAAGGACACAGTGGCCTTGGAAAGAGTCCAATGAAGAGCAACCAGTCTAATTCGCCTTGACATATTTTTTTTTTACTAATAATGTCTACAGACTTCTAGTTGAAAAGTCACTGAATTTCTTTCTTGTAGTATTTCTTGATGTAGCACTATTAAGTATTTAATAGTTATGGATAACAGTTAAAATAAATCAATAATAAATGCTGAGGATGTAGGTCCCTTTCGTTTGAAACATACCAGCCTAACACAGGTGCTGTCTCTTCATTATCCTGAGGAGTTTCTATTTCTCTGTCCTTCAAATAATCCTTGTCTGCAGACACCTTCCACTCAGCTGCTTGCCAAATCATTTTAACATGCACCTCTGTCATTGGTGCAGATCTTCCCTCCAGCTGTTTTAATGAAGTCAAGAAAATAAACATGTGACTGCGGAGAAGGACGTGTATTCCTTCCACTCAATTAAAATTAACAGGAAACCCAAAGCAAAATTCCAGAACATCATTTGGCATTCTAAATTAAGGACAAAAACAGAGGGTGAAATTAATTTGGTATATTGATTTTATATATAGAGAGAGAGGAGAATCAGGATCCAACAGGATACTCTTCAATCACTAGAAATACTTACTGAAGAAGAAAAGTAATTGATAAACTGATAACTCACTATTTTGATAATTGGCTATAACATTTCATTTTCTGCCTTCTTCAGATAGCATGGCAGAACTAGCGGGTAGACTGTTACTATCACTGCGCAACTTACAAACTTAAATAACATACGTCTACTTAGTCATTTCTGCCATGCTATCTGAATAAGATATATACAATGTTATCTAGCACCATACTAGGTTAAATAACACTCTCTCTGTGCATGCCTCATTTTCATGTATACTCGTGCACTTCCTAGGTCAATTCACCCCAGCAGTGTCTTCGAGGTCATCTGTATCAGATATAACCCCTGTAATTCACAGCTATTCTGAAGCCTTTACACTTGAATTATGGGTTATCTGACTGCAAGACAGTAGCTAGTTTAGAAATAGTTGAATCAAAGTGATTGAACATTGTGGGTACTTACAACGGTTGAGCCATTATCATCTTGTTTTTTAATAGAGATGTCTGTGCAGGCAAAAACACGTTTGATTGTTTTCTTTAAGTCCCTGATAGAAGCAGATTTGTCGCTTGTTAACCTGTTGTTAAAAACAGAAAAATGCAAACTTAAATGCAAAAAATAAGGTATGCAAGTAAGTAATTATTTGACAAGAATATGAACAGTACATTACTGGTGTCAGTACCATAAACATGTAGGTCTAGTGATGGGACTTGAAGCCTCAGCTGGTTTTACCCCACATGAACCAACTGAAGCAAACAGTTTTACGAAGCAAAGCTTCATATGCTTCATTTGAACCACTAGATCATGTGACCCTTGAACGGTGTTTAGCAGTAGCTATTTTACGCAATACGTACTCTTTTTGTCAACAGTGCTCACAGTGTGGTGTTTCAGTGTGATGGGGTGCAGCCTATTTTGTGGTGGTTTTGTGTTTTTGTATTGTTTAGAGTGGATATGAGTGAGTTTGGGGTGAGTGTCTGTCAGAGTGAGAAGACCTGTGTGAGAGAGTGAGTGGTTCTTTTTGGATAGTTCGAGTTTAAAGCCTGTTTTTGTGTTTGTCTTTTTGGTTGGCCATCATGCCTTTTGTTTTGTGTATATTGTTTAATTAAAAGTCTTTTATTTTCCCTGCACATCCTGACTTTGGACTCTGGGTCTCCTTACCCCGGTCAGCCTGTCACATTCAGTCAAGATGAAAAGAACATTTTTTTAATCATGATGCTACTTTTTGTTTTATAAATCATAAACATTTACATATTTTTTCAAATTAACAACAAACAAAAAAGCAATAAGTATGTACAAACAGAGCTCTTTATGAACATTATTGGTAAAAAAAATAAAAAATCCTCTGATCTGTTATAAGTGTATAAAGGATACAGAGTACACAATTTCTGTAAAAATGGAAACAGCAGGGATTCAAAGCCACCATTTCCACCACTGTGCTTTATAGCTAAAGCTATATACTACAGATGCGCTACCGAAGAATCTGCTTGTAAGTATGAATCAAAATGTCCTACTTATCACATCATTATTATTATTTGTTTATTTAGCAGACGCCTTTATCCAAGGCGACTTACAGAGACTACAGAGGGTGTGTGAACTATGCATCAGCTGCAGAGTCACTTACAAGTGCGTCTCACCCGAAAGACGGAGCACAAGAAGGTTAAGTGACTTGCTCAGGGTCACACAATGAGTCAGTGGTTAAGATGGGATTTGAACCGGGGATCTCCTAGTTACAAGCCCATTTCTTTAATCACTGGACCACACAGCCTCCTTACACACTCTTACACACTACGGTTGCTGAAGTCGCATCAAATTATGCTATCTAGTTTAGGCAAGAGCTTGTTTTTGATTGGACAACATTTTTCTATTTCTAGTATGATTATTTAAGAAGGTTTTATTGGTTAATCGCATTAGTGGTTGATATGTAAAATAAATATTCCAGGCAATTTTGAAAAAACAGCTAAATGTTCCTTTACACTGAAACGATTGTTTAAATTATAGATGCCCAATAACCGAGAAAATTTAAAATGAAATTGCTTGATATTGTATGTCAAAAGTGTATGAAATGTCACTATATAACACATTGCCTTCTCTGAGCATTACTGCAACTGTCCACTTTACTGTATGCCTTCTCTCTGGAGATAGGAGGCTGTCTTTACTCTCAATGTATTGAGCTGTGCAGATCTACCAAGAGATGGCACTAAAGAGCATGAAGCGCTTCATGTGCTTCGGCTCAGTGAATCTTTTTGTGAACCAAATGATTCAGAGGGTTCAGTGGTTCACGAGGCTTCACTTTTCCTATCACTGTGTAGGTCACCATGATTTTCATCCACAGCATATGGAATACAATAGATTTAGAACTCTTTAAAGCACCCTCTGGTCTTAACAGAGCTCTCAGAATCACGTCTAACCATTAACTGTTGTTCAGTGTGGTATTTCTTACTGATTAATTTCTTAAATCCACTAGCGGCAGAGTATTGCAGGGGAATAGGTTAATGGTGACCCCCAGGTGTACCAAGTAAGACATGAATCTAAGAGCTCTATGGAGGGTCATTGGTGCTTTAAACTCCTTGAGTTTTAAAAAGTCACAAGTGTGCGACGACTGAAATTAGAATATGATACAAAGTGATTCTAAACAACATTTGTACATTAGTTAAGATAACTCTGATATTTCATACCCATACTAACACATACAGTATATAAACATATAAGTCACCATTCAGAGAAAAAACACAAGCATAGTTAGAACTCTGTATTTGTAACATAAAAGACTTTTAATTAAACTGTCTTGCTCTTAGATACAACTTTTCCTGCAATGTTTGCCAGTTCTTTGATGACAAATTGAAATTTTATATATTTACTCCATTACATTATATAATTGTAAAACTATAGTTAGATAACCAAGAAACATGTTTCCTTTTTTTTAGTCCAAAATAAATATAAAGTAAGAGTTGTCCCAAAAGCTACAGCTTTTAATCAACACTTTTTTTCTTTCCCTCTGATGAAAAAAAATAAAATAACAACTTACCGATCAAGGTCAGATTGAGAAGCAGATTCCTTACTGTTTTCTGGGGTTTCTAAAATCTCTGGTAATTTGTTCAATTTTAATTTGTTTGATTGCCAAATAGTTCTTGAAGCAATAGTTTTCATTTTCTGAGAACTGCTTTCGGTACAGACTGCGTTGACAATGTAGATTTAGTCTTGATTTGTACTTGCCTGTGTTTGGGAGTTCTGCATTGTGACACAGCTAAACATAAGCATGAAGTAATAAGAGGGCATCATATTGACTTTGTGACAAAGTCTCTCTGTTGTCACGGTACCCACGACATTTCAGTATGTAATTCTATGAGGATCTTATATTGATTTTCACTTATATATATATATATATATATATATATATATATATATATATATATATATATATATATATATATATATATATATAGTATTTTTATGTATTGTAAACCCTCATAAAAACCACTGTATTTACATTGCTTTTCCCATGGTCAAATTATGCATTTACCATAATCTACCCTTGTTATTAATATGCTTTACCGTATCTCACTGTTCTTTACAATGCTTTACCACACTTTCGCTGTGCTTTTTCAGACTTTGCAGTGCTTATACTATGGGAATCTTGTATAAGGTAATGAATACTGCATGTGAAATTTAACGTCATTTTAAATTATTACAAAACTAAAATATATCGACTACTAAAAATACTAAATAAGGTCTACTTTTTCATGGCTAAATATATATTACTAAATATAAATTACTAAAGTATATAAATTACTAAAGTTGGCACTTTGAGGAGAGAGAGAGAGAGAGAGAGAGAGAGAGAGAGAGAGAGAGAGAGATAGAGAGACTTAAAAAAAAACATGACCAAGACAATAATCATACTACTTTTACAATTATTGAGGTTTATTTTAACACACCTCGGAGTATAAACCCATAATGCTGCTGCACTAGTAATTAGATCTTGTCATAAAACGGAACACTAGAACACCGAATCATCTTCTACCTCCCCAAGCAAGCCCCTTTACAGGTCAGATCTGTTCAGTGCTTCTCCTTGTCTCACCACTAGGGCAGCATTATCTCTAACAGAAATTTACCAGATATAGCAACATGTCACAACCAGTTTCCATTACACAAGTTGAATAACATTACTTTGCTCATGTAAACGAGTCACAACAAAATTCCAACCACAAAGGCAATAGATTATCACCATATTTTTTGTTTTAATTATTATTATTTTTTTGTATTTATATAATTGACACTAATGTTTACTTTGGTAAGCCTTGTGTGTTTTGTTTGTATAAAGTACATTTTCAAACAATTACAATAAACACTAGAATCTTTTAAAACATTTTGATAAGTCTGTGTTAAGGTACTATGCGTTCAGGAGCTGCTCTTCAGTTCACGTTGCCTGAGTTGTCCTGAGTGTGGAGTCGGGGTCCGAGTCCTTGAAACAACCTCAAACCAAATGAATCTAGTGGTAGTAGTTGGGGAACAGTTTACCTAACGGATGTTGTCCGATATCCCCCAGGAAAAATACACAAATAATAATAATAAAAAAATTCAAATAAATTATTTTGATTTATTTTTTCTAGCTAGGTTATTCTATTTGCATGCCTTTTTCAACTTGTCTGTCACCCAATGTATTGCATATAAAAACGATTACATGAAAAACAATGTAAAAGACTGAAATAAATTCAATTTAAAAAAGATATAAAAGACCGAAAACAGCACCAGACTTGAATGGGCATTTCCCTGCTTTCTTAGCGGAAGTTGTTTTAGGCATGGGCGAGCAAGCACAGTGTGCTGAGTACCACTTTTAAATGCGTACCTGGAAATAACACTACACCGGTAAGAAATGTATGTATACAACCAATAATACGGTATATTAGCCATGAAATTAATTTAAACTCCCCCCCCCCCCCCCCCCAAAGTAAACCAGAGTGTGTTCTGTTGTTTTCATTTAATTACTGCTGTGTTTGTGTAACCCGATGGGTTTGCTTGGTTGGGTGGTTTCAAAGGATTTATAATCTGCTACATTGGCTGGATAGACTGTTAGATTTTAATTTTTAATCTGAAATACTTTGTATTTCCAATACAGAAATAACAACAGAACCAGCCATATCTATTTCAACAGCTTGAAAGAAAGTGCATTAAAAAGCCTGTTCTGTGCAAATGATGCCTGTCTGATCGGTCATTTATTTTTCTAGTTGTTTTAATAATAATAATAATAATAATAATAATAATAATAATAATAATAATAATAATCTTCTTCTTATTATTATTAGCACATGTTTTAACACTATTTATACTTAATAAATTAGCTCAGAAACGTGTCAAGTTGAAATATATAAAACCAGGCACCCAAACTAAAGCAATAACAAAATGTGGTCCCACTACGGTACCTCCTGTGGTTTTACTGTGTCAGTCACAGCCTGAAGCCGGGCTGTGATTCTGCATACTCCCTCCCCGCCACGAAAAGTTGTGAGTCAGTCACTTTTTTACAGTGCAGCTGGGAGGAATGGAAGCGGTCGATTTTTGAAGACCGATACTTGAACAGTGAAACGAGACAGTAGATCAGGTAAGAGATATCAGAATTGTCACCACTTTGATAGTTTACGTTGTTTTACACACAGACTTTTATGGTAATTATTAACTCATTCACACATCACATTACAGACCAAAAATTGGCTCAGCCCATGACCTGTTTAGATACCATATCATATGATGACAACATCTGTACTAAGGTGTTACCATATTAACGTCTCACTGCTATCAAGTGTTTAACTATAAAAATACCACAGGATTACATATCAGTTTACCACAGTAGGTTGCAGATAGCCTTTATTTTGCAAAAGTTAAGGTCACGTTCTCGTGTTTAAACGGGGGCAATTATAACTGAATGGTTAAAATAAATAAATAAATAAATAAATAGTTTATTCAACTGCAACTTCACATACGTAGTAAACCTTTTTTTAAAAAAACTACCGAACATACACTTGCACCGTGTTTCACAACGTGTAGTCGCATCGTAATGACCAAATCCACACGGTTCAGTGACGTCAGGGATTTGTGTAACTCGACATAAAAGAAGTGACCATAGCAAACGGGTCCAACTCGCTCTGCTGATTTATTATAATTATGTTCACAGAGCGGGTTCCGATTGGCTGCAGTGGACCCCTGCACACATGCAGTGCAGCGACCGCTTCGAGATAGGGCGGACTTCCGTCATCATACGATTTAAGTCCTCTCCTCGCCAGAGTGCAACAAACATTTGTCAAGCGGTTTGATTAATTAATATTGGACGACCGTTCGGGTACAGCGAATCAGATCTGGCCAGGTAGTATTTTATGTGCAGCAGTAACATATACGTTTGATCACTGCACGGCAGTAATTTGAATGTATTACGTTATTTTCACACTGATGCAGTAATGACTGACAGACATTGCTTTATGAAATGCAGTCGCAGGATTTATGACAACGACGAGAAGATTTTGAACAACGACAAAATTCGTGTACTCCCTGGAAGAAAGACATATTAATAATAAGCCATTTCAAGATTTTGACAGGAACAGCAGACTCCGATAATATTAGGTGCAACATTCACCTATGAATTCTTAGCAGGACAAGAAATACCTCTTTTTGGATTGGAACGCTGCTTAGTACAATCTGAAACTTCTCTGATCCCGTAACATTATATCCATCACAGTGAGAACTTAAAAATATGTATATATGACAAGCTTATCAAGTAATTCTGCTGCTGATCATCTGTTTGACTATCAACCCTAGAATGACCAAAGTGGAGAGGAAAGGTATCCCGCTAAGGAGGTCCTCTGCAGAAGACCAAGTCAATGGGTCAATGGTCAGTATGTTGGCTCACTCCTTCAGTTCCAACGCAGTCCCTGACCTCATGAAGGCCAAGGGTTCTGTACAGTTTTCCAGAGAGAACAGTTTCAGACGGACCACTGAAACAGAAGTTTTTGATGATGGAACCAACACATTTTTCTGGTGAGTAGAAATTAAGTTCACTCTTGTGCTTTTGGTGGACAACAAATCTGGCAAACACCTGCCATAGCATTGTCAGTCAGTCACATATTTGTGCAAGCTTGGATATTGTGTCTTCTGTCTGTCAGTCCCCTATTACTGCCAGGGCTGCTGTCTTGCCCATCCTGACTGAAACCCACTTGCAACAGGGATATGCAGCTTTTATACTACAGAATTGCATTTGCACAAATAGCTGTGTGCTACATACTACAGTAAAGATGATGGGTTTCAAATGTTTTGTCCAATCCTGCTCTTAACATCCACTAATATAGTACGAAATTTACCTCATGCATATAGCATATTATGTGGTTATAATTCAGGTTTTCCTTTCCATCATATTACAATGTTTGGTTAAGAAAATATATCATTTTTCATAAGCTGCCCAGAAGTGGTTATTGTGTTTCATTGTATATTAACTTTAAGGACTTTTGTACGACAAAGCAATACATTTCTGCACTTGGTCATTATTAGAGAATATAAGGTTTATAATGCAAAAAGGTATAAACATATTCTTAATAAGCCTTAAACATGCTACAGTTGTTGTTACTAATAATAGGTTGGTGTTGAGAAATTTGAAATGACCTACAAACTGGATCATTCTCATGAAACTGATGTAGTTCAGCTGTTTTTAATGCATAATGCAGAATTGCTTTCTTTAGTTAAACTTGTAAATCTTGTTTCATCACTTATTTAATTCTGTATTCAATTAAACAACAACCACACTCAATTATAAATCAGTCTTTGCATGTTTCCTATACTCTCCTGTTTTTTGGAGATATAGGTTGTACAGTGCTGTACCCAATTTGCTGTTAAATATGATCATCACCAAACCATAGACGACCCAGCTGAATTCTAATAGCTGTCCCATCAGGTCTATAAAAGTGTATTGTGAAATCGCTATTCTAGATTTACCAGATGAATATGATAGATTAGACATGGTTTGGATAGACATTAACAAAGCTTTTTTTTGTATGTTTTATGAAAGCTTGTTATTACGTTGGCTAACTAACTTGCTTGTAATTTTCCCAGTCATTTTTAAATTGATGTAAAAAACTAATACCTTCGTGTGAAACTAAAAATATATATTATACGTATAAACTTTCTGTTTAAATGGTCGTTTTATACCATCACACGCATTTGCAATGACAAAGTAGACTTGATGTCTTGTCATATTTATATTCTTTTCTTTCAAATTTTCCATTGTTATTTAGACACAGTAGGCTACTCGGTAGCAGTGGTTTAAAATCAAATTCGAATAATAAAAATGAGAATCAATGCAAGATCTGCATAAAACACTACTTTCCATTTAAACGTTTAAAATATACCGTTAAGGATTTTTATTTTCGTTTACTGTTTAAACCTTTCCAGTCTTGCAGGATCTTGGTATCATACTAATCTGCCACAGCCTCCTAGGCTTTACCTGGGCTTGTTTACAGTCCCTAAATGTAGCTTTACAGTAGCAACAATAGAGGAACACAACCTTTCCCTATGAAACCACAATCCCCTCTAATCACCCTTGTCAGCTTGCTGTGTGCAACAGTAAATTGGTTTAAATTGCAGCTTCAAGGTCTGTTACTGTAATAAAGAAAACTAGGCAGCCAGTTGTACCATATTTGGTTTGTCATTGATTTTTATTAAAGTGGTCTGGACTTAGTGGCTAAGCATTCCAGGTCCACTCCAACGGTTATCCATGCAAGCTAGCCTGAGGGTGGGGATAGAAATGATATCTGTGTATAATCTGCCTTAAGCATTGGAGGGGTCAATGCATGTAATATCCCTAACTATGCCTCTTCAGCAAAGTGCTGTGGGATCCTTCAAGACAGATGGGACTTAAGGGTTCCGCCTTTCTGAAGAACCGGTTCTGCACAGGTCCTGCCACACTCGCACATACACGCATGCAGGCACATACTGTATACACACACACACACACACACACACACACAAACACCCCATGCTGAAGTGGTGCACTGTAGGTAGACGGAATGCTGCTGACTTACCCAGATTCTCCTTCAGCATGATTAGCACCTGTAACCGACTGGGTGCATCTGTGAGCTAAACCGAATTGCAGTGCCTGCTGAGCTGCAGTCTATATGGGGTTCAGAAAGAGAGGGCCATGCAGCTGGTATCAGGAGGCAGGTAGGTCCTGGAGCAGTTCAGTTTGGCATTCTGACAAGCGAAGGTTATGTACCAGGCAGGCTATTCAACAAAACTGGAGTCTTGGAAGGTTGCAGTAGCAGCTGTGGAAACGTGGTGCTAGCTTAGACAGCGTTTGCTACAGTACTTGCATAGCAATTGACAGGGAGAAGCCATGTACCACTTTTGTGTTTTTATACCTGTAGGAATTATTTTAACGTAGGTTTTCGGCTAATGCCTTCAGTGTTCAGATTCGGATGTTTTCTACATGAGTTACTAGTAGCTTAATGATTTAGGATTTATTGAATTTCATTATTTTACCTCTGCGTTAAATGAAAATTGACCATTTTTAGAGCGTTGTAATCTTGAGAGAATTTGGTTGGTTGTTGCCTTTTAAAAAAAAAAACAAAAAAAAACAATGTTATTCAAATTATCCTTGTGAAAGGCGCAGGTGGAATTGTGTCTGAGGTGAGTAGGTAGATCCCTGCTTTCTGTGGAGGGACAAGGGGTAATTTTAATACCCGAAGCCCTGGACTGGCTAAGTTGAGCAGAGGCCCACTTAATATGCAGAACTTACTGTACTGGACCTTACTGTCTTCTGCAGACCTGTAAAAATGAACTGAATTGCCAGCCCTGTAGGCCTACGTACTTTGTAGTCTACTGTCAGGTTTGGACTGTACTGTAACAAACTGTCTTTAGTCTTAGATTTTATTTATTTATTTTGGTTTTGTTACAACCTTCCAATATACAGTAAAAGCATTAATTCAAAAAAACAGCCCCTTCGTACGTCCTCCTCTCTCTAACAGCTTTCTTATTTTCTACGTTTAAAGAAACTTAACTCGTCTTATATCACAGGCCTTTTTAACTATTTCCTAAAGCCAGTTGAAACAGTTTTCTTTTCCTTTCCCCCAAAACAGAAGTTTAGAAATACTGAGCTCTGTTCAAAGGATCCAGTTCAAATTCTTCCTCTCTCTGTCACAGTACTGTACCCACAGTTTATGTCCATTTGCTTCAAATCGTCAGAAATTCGGACTTTTCTCTCATTACGCTTGCTGCCCACCATGTTGTTTGTAGTTTTTGTGGTTTGTGTTTCTGGACTGTACTGAATGATGCAACGTAATGACGAAAATCCTTAACCCCGCCCCTGACCTGTCTTGGCTCCCAGCCAAATTCAGAAAAATTAAATGCCTGCGGCTTCGGGCATTATAGCTCCCTGTTGGTAACAATAGTCTTCCCTCAGATTAATTTCTGTTCCTGCCAGAGAAATGTAGGGATTAATGTCGCCTGCATGTAGCAGGCAGGTATTTGAGAGAGAGAGAGAGAGAGAGAGAGAGAGAGAGAGAGAGAGAGAGAGAGAGAGAGAGAGAGAGAGAGAGAGAGAGAGAGAGAGAGAGAGAGAGAGAGAGAGAGAGAGAGAGAGAGATGTTTAGTTAGTACTCCATGTGGGAGTTATGTTTTGTTTTTGTTTTAAATAATTCAATCTGCACGAAAGTCCTTAAAAAATACAATTCTTGTCTCTTGGTCTGCTTCAAAAGGGCTATTGAACCTTTTATACAAGTGAAATCTTTCACATATGGTGGCAGCGGTATGTGCCATTTTTTGCCAGGGGAAAAGTTTCTGGAGAGCCCTGATCAAACTCTCATCACCTTGGTCTGACCTACAGTACATTTATTTAAAAATGTGCACACACCAGGAAAACCTCATTAAGTTGAGCAGACAGCTTGTTTCTAAGAATGATCCAGGTAACAAACCAAAAAAACCTGTACCAGTTTAGTTGTGCAATTCCTTTGAAAGTAATGTGTCCAGTGGTGGGAAAACAAAAAAAGTCTGATGGTACTTTAGTAAAATAGGCAGACATTTGGTTGCTCTATAAGTAGTTCTATAAGCAGCGCTGTCTTGTAGGGTAAGCTGGCCGCACAGCTGTGTGCTTATCTCATTGAGGGATAAAACCTGTGCTGTGTGGTTGAAGGAGACTGTGCTACTGTAGGGATAGCTTTTTGAGATTACTTTACCAGTGCTTGAAACTCACACTAGCCCTGCACGATTGGGTTTCAGAACTAAATTAGGTATGTTACTTTAATTATCAGGAGCCAGGAGTTTGATGTTAAATTGTTCTGTCCATAGCAATAACAGCTTTGATTAGCAAATCTATTCATGCTGTGTTTATGCAATCAGTTTAAAGCAGCTTTTCAGACTCCTGACACCTGGGCTACATTCAGTAGGCAGAGCGCTCTGCCGTGGCGCTACGTATTCAAACACATGCAAGAGTCCCGTATGGATTGAAAACTACATTGAGAGCATTGTTCCTCAGTAGTGTGATTGTTGCATATTGCATGTTTACACTTGCAATTAAGATGTTTCTATTATAGGTAAGTATTGTTGTATAGCAAAATAAAATTAAAAAATAGAACAATTTCATTTTTTCAACAATTATTCAACCCAGTAACATTTTATACAGCAAGTAAAATAAAAACTTTGAAAAGAAATGATTTCTTCAGTGATTCTTTGAATACATCTGTGAATGACTTAAGCAGTTTCTTTGTTTTGCAACCCCAGGTGCAACCTTGTGCATTTCCATAAGCTCCTGCAACTGCCTTTTCTGTTCCTCTTCAAAGTCTTACAATTGAAATACTACTGTTTGTTTTTTCTCTCCAATATGATTTAAGTCTTGTAGTACATGTATAATTTTGTTTATAATGTGCTCTTGGTTAGATCGAAATGTAACTATGCAAAAGTGCCTAATAGTACTTCTCTTAGAACAAAACTATAATAATAATAAAAAATGCAGCGTTACAATAGTTCACCTTTAACACAGCGGTATTCGTCCATTATTTTTCTTTTTAAATGCAGTTAATAAAATATTCCTCAAGGCCAACTACACAAACAGTAACAATCTGAGCTTTTTTACGCTGTTAATTTAAATAAACTATCAGATATTTTTTTCTTTTTACGAAAAAGAATGCATACAGATATGTTGGTTTAAAAAGTCCAACATGTGGGGGAATTACACCACAGCCTCCACACTGGTATTGTACCTCCGCCATTTTGAAACGCCCACCGAATAAGCTCGTCAGAATGTTAGCTAACGATACGAAGGGCTCGTCGTGCAGCTCATTCAATAGAAAGCGCCATGTAACGCTCTGGAGCCCACTGCCTATTGAACCTGGTCATTTTAATAATGTATCTAAACAAGGGGACTTCTGAAAGCCAGGAGTGGATGCAGGGATAGTTCAAGTTTGAAGCCCCAAAAATCTGTCATATAATATTATAATATATAATATAATATAATATATATATATATATATATATATATACACACACACACACGCACGCACGCACGCGCGCGCGCACACGCACACACACAGAGTAGGTGTTTCATTGATTTTTGTCGGCATGGCTGCAGATTGTACATGGTGAGGAATGGTGTGTAAATCAATTTTAAATGTACAGATACAGAAGATACAGGCCCAGGCAAGCTGTGAGGAAAGCAGGTTAAAACAATAATGAAATGATGATCCTTCCCTCTACCTTTCTCTTTGTTCCACTTGTCTTTACTGAAGTTGTAACTGGTACAATTTTGTTGGAAAGTAAAATGTTATGGTACTTGGCATACAATTTTATGCATGTCAAAAATGGTTTTGTTTGTATAAAACAAATCCGTTTCTTGTCTGCAAATGGCTTTACCCCATGTTATTTAAAAGCAAGTTTTGTTTTTTAAATCCCTTCATTAACAATTGGCCTTATCGCTAAGTAACAGATTGTGAACATGATGACTCAGGAAGGCTTCTTATCCCTGGCTGGGTTCATACCCCTGTGACTGTACATGTATACTAATGTCATCCATAGCTTCTGTATAAAACACTCTAGTGGTAAACTGAGAAATACCAAAAGAAACTGTAAAATTCAATGACAGACATCCAAGACGTCTTCAGTGTTTTCTATTGAAAACATTTGTCATTGAATTTTACAGTTTTTCTTGTAGTATTTCTAGATTAGGGGTGTTATTAGTTTAAACATTTAGATGTTATCCAAGTGTAAAATGTTTGACCGTTGCCAAAAGTATGCAGGCCAAATATATGTTAGCCTAAATTCAGTACACATACAAAACAGATTTAGGAATGCCATTGCCGTCAAGGGAACACAGCGATTACATCGCTTCATCACAATTTCTCAGTCTGGTGAAAGTCTTGAAATGAGTCAGCTTCAGTGTCGAAGCTGGTGCTCAGGAACAGGAGAATGCAGTTCATGACTTTAAAGTAGGGTCATTCATATCCTGTGGACATGACACTCATTTCTGGTTTGTACTGATTGAGAAGAAGTCAGATGAATTTGCTGATTACCTCATCAGATTTATGCACCCAAGTGAAATATCAAGCCAGTATCACTGGCCAGAGCATGATGCATACTGGGCAATTTTGAGATTTTTAGGGTCAATGCTAAAGACATTAAAAGTGAATGGCCATCAACATTTAATTTATAAAGCAATTTCTAACAAAATGACACCAAAATCATATCTATATCTCAAATGGATCCTGAGATATAGCAATTTGACTGTCAATGGAGCTGCTCAAAACCTAAAACTTTTCCAATAAAAACACCATACATGTAGGTACAGTAACAAGTTTGATTAAAATATGAGATGAAGATGTCCAGATTTGTCATGGAAATACCTGTTGTAGTGGTGCATAAACTGAGCTTGCTCTAAAAGTTTAGAATTAAAATCTCACATCAACTGACATTTCCTGAATTCTGCTAAATTCACTCTTTAGGTGTGTGTGGCAAAGTGGTAATTAGTGCGCAGGTGTAGAGCAGGTGAAGTGCAGGTGCAGTAATCCAATGAAACAAACAGACAACAAAGTACGGGTGAAATGGTTTGTTTATTTATGACCAACCAGTAAATAATATGGCGCTTGCAATACACAGCAATGTGTATTGCACAGTAATAATAAAGGGTTGCAGTCCCGAAAATAATAAGCACAGTACCAAACACAATTATGTACAAAACGATCACAAGTCCAAAGTTAGTGCTGTAGTGCTTGTGGTGAGGTACAGTTTATTACGTGCAGTAATGGTGAATGCGTAGTGCAGTGTTGTCAGGGTTTAGTGCTGGCCATGTGGGCAACGGCTCCGGATCGTGTTGGCCGTCTAGTCTGGTGAACAATCACAGAGTTTTCAGACAGACAAAACACTCACGTTTCTCTGTAACAACAATACAGGTCCTTCCAGTTTCTGCGTAACCATAGCAAGGAACAGATCCCATCACTACGTCCCCTTTATGTATCGTCAACCGTGACCCCTTGGTTAACGAGCGCTCACGCTCCCCCAATCCGTGGATGCCACACCGTTAACCTTCCGGGTCAATGATTTAGTGTACCGTAGCTCCGCCCCCTTTCTAGATGGCCGACTTCCGCCTAACCCTGGGAATGAACTGTCGGGCCATCCAGTCCAGGGTACTCTCTTCCCTTTAGACAGCCCCCTCTTAGGTCGGGAGGGATATCTAACACCACGAATCATTCTTTCTCTGTCACAGTGTGCTTTAGGAAATGTGCATGCTCAAAGTCTACTGTAAAGGTCTGCAAATAAGTACATGAATTTACAAATGATCTGAAACTTTTTTGATATCTTGCAAAAATGTATACAGGTTCCTGTAGTTGTTTAGCCTATTATACCTGCCTGCTCCAATACAATCTACTGTAGCTGTGGCTTATCCTGGTGGGGTGCAAGTTTAAATCATCCCCTTGGTGCTTAATGGTGGGAAAATACTGACAGAAAGGGGGGTTGGTGGTATAGCTAGTCATTATCTTTGCAAAGATTGAAACATTGGTACATAATTGTTATAAGGCATTCCTTTGCAAAATCCCAAATGACCTTAATAACTTGTTATTAACCTATAGTAGTACTTATAATCTTAGATCTCAGACTGTTCTAAGTTTCACAGTTCCTAAAGTTTGTACGCAATTGGAAAAAAGGCATTCAGTTGTCTTGCTCCTGGTCTTGGAATAAACCTCAGGAGGAAGTGAAACTCAGCATTTTGATATCTCTAAAGGAGTTTAAAGAAAACACTGGCATCTACTGTATGTAGTTGAGAAATGTTTTGTTTTGGTCGATGCTGCTTTGTTTTTTGGAATGTGTTTAACTTGTTTTTATTGGTTTTGTCCATTTTTAATTTGTGTGTTTTGTTGTATTATATGCCACATTCTTGACCAGGTCTCCCTTGGAAAAAAGACATTTTAATCTCAATGGGACTTTCCTGGTTAAATAAAAAATAAAGTGACCAGAGCATAATAAATGTAACTGTTCTGTTTAATAATAAAAGCAAACAAATAACTTACTGAATGACTTTAGTGTCTGGTATCCAGAGTGTACCGCAACAATACGCTAATGTCACAATATGATGCTTTGTATGATGTGTAGTTAAATCAAGTGATTATTCTGTATGGTCTGTTGGTGGCTAGGAGTCAAATATCTGATGTAGATTACTAGAAATCAAAGTCTTATTCTGTTGTCCTTGTAAAAGCAAAACTTGTAACCTAGCATGCTTGTAAAGATTGATGTGGACTAGGGAGTTAGCATGTGTATTAGTTTTATATCTGGTTTTAATGATTTATTATTTTTAACAACTTTTAAAGGAGTGCTATATAACCAAAACATTTTCCATACATACCAAAACAGCCAGCCTAGAAAAAAATGGAACAGAGCTGTGTCAAGATATATTTTCAAAAAGGGCAAAGTTGCAAAATGAAAGTTAGACAAGACACAATTGGGGCTACCTTGGTCTTCCAGTTTCAGTCACAAACCCTAACTCGGCAGCTGGGGAAACCAGTGTGGGAGCACATCTACACTCAAAAATGGGACACCAATTTACCTCCAATGGACAGGAGAAATGGATACTTCCTGTATGGAAATGGAATGTCCCATAAATCAGACATCTTAGGCAATATTCTATCATTTGCAGATCAGGATGTTGTCGGTTTAATCTGGCACCACACGTGAACATGAGATGAAGTTGTTCCTCTTTGTGCTGAAAAGCATTTCACACCTGAAAGACGATGCCTGACTTATGGGTCACCGTGTATATAGAAGTGTAATCTCCCCGTTGCAAGTCAGTTTCAGTTACCACAGTATATGCACAACAGCAAATCTGACAGACTTCAAAAGTTGTTTTATAGTTGGCGTTCAAATTACTGATGTTTTATGAGGAACAGTCTGAAGAAGTGCTCCGGACCATTGAGGAATGGCCATGTAATCATCCAGACCAATATTTAAATGCTTTACAGACACATCTGTGCTTATTGACTGCATTATGGCAGGTGTTTTTTTTTGACAGCCTTGTAAAACTAAATCTAGTTTATCCTTTTAAAGCACCTGTCTCTCCTGAACAGCCCTGGCGTGCGGTGCGGGAGTGGGTTTGGGTTCTGATAACTCTTTCCTGAACAGCCCTGGCGTGTGGTGCGGGAGTGGGTTTGGGTTCTGATAACTCTTTCCTGGACAGCCCTGGCGTGCATTGCGGAAGTGGGTTTGGGTTGTGTTCTGATCACTCTTTCCTGGACATCCCTGGCGTGCAGTGCAGCGTGGGTTTGGGTTGTGTTCTGATCACTCTTTCCTGGACAGCCCTGGCGTGCAGTGCGGGGGAGTGGGTTTGGGTTGTGTTCTGATCTGTTTCTCTGTCCCTTGTCTCTGCAGGAGGGCCCACACAGTGACAGTGCTGTTCATTCTGACGTGTGCGCTGGGGTATGTAACACTGTTGGAAGAAACGCCTCAGGACACTGCCTACAACACCAAGAGGTAAGGAAACCTGTGAAAACCTCTGGCAAGTCTTCATTTGTTTTGGTGCTGAGCGTTTCCATACTGGCACTGTGCCTGTAGGTCTGCCAGCCAGTCAGGTAAATTGTTAGAATTGTCTAGAATGCCTCTTGTGTACTGAGACATGTACTGTGCAAGTTCTGTGGCAGCTTATTAAAATATGCCTGCACTTGTTTGGCGTGAAACTATTGATTATTTTCCTTGAATTGATATTAGACTGCAGAGATTACCCCCCCATGCTGTTTAAAAGCTGACACCTGCTATTAAATTGCGTAACTCCTTTATCTTTCCCTGTTTGTTGTTATTGCACTGCATTCATGTGAGTTGTGAAATGCTAATGTAACACAGGCAATCTTCGAGGCTATTTTATCAAAGCTAATATGAACGGCTTCACAAAACAACAGCATCAAAAGCAGACTGACTTGCTTCTTTTATTTTGATTTTTGTGTACCTGTTTTGTCAATTGTAGTAAATATTTTGTAGTGAATTGTACTTTTCTAATAAATAATGATACATTATTTAGAATGTAAAAAATCTACATGTAGATTTTTTACAGTATGGAAACGCTCAGCACCAAAACAAATGTATTATAAAACAGATTGTTGTAATGCTGCATGCTGATTGGCCAATCGGTGGTTCTAAGCCGTGATATAACCCCTGGTATAGTAACTTTTGGGTAAATCACTAGACCCGTGGCACGATTGTATCACTGCGCCTATTGAAATAACAGTAAAAATAAATAAATGGGTAGAAATAGAAGCTGCATCGGCTCATTTTTGCAAGTCTCCCGAAAGCAAAGCAAAGAAAAAGTTAAACCCTCACGCTGAGGTACAGAACTCTAACATTGATGTGCTAGAAAAAAACTAGAAGTGAAATGAATATCACCAAACAAACCAGTTGGGCTGTTAAATGCTTTAATGACTGGCTGTCTAAAAAAAAAAAAAGACATTTAATTCACACAACTAACAAAAGAAGAGCTAAATAATATCCTGAAACTGTAAAGGCGAGCAATACGGAATCAGCAGCTATGTTGGGCTCCGTGGTGGATTGAACAGACATTTAAATGACGCCCCGTTAAGTTTATCCTGGTGTCTAGTGAGCGACACAGAATTCACAAGTTCAAACACCGTGTTTGTGAGTATAATTAAAAAACTTAGACGAGAAGGCGGGGATAAAACACAACATCATGCTGCAATAACTGAAAGAAATTTTCAAATAATCAAACTTTCTGAAGCCCTGAACCCTGACACAGCTGCTGGTCTTGTGAGTAAAGTTTGGTTAGACGTCCATTTACATTTTGGATGCAGGGGAAAAGAAGGAAACGGACAACTATTAGCAAATTATTTTCTTTTGTTATAAAAACAGATGAAAACGTAGTTAAGTATGCCACCATGACCTATAATGAAAGTACAAAAAATCAAAAAAATCGCAACGAATGGAGCAAAGAATGTCATCGCGGATTCATGTTTGAAGAGCCCGGGAATTGCCTGTGTCCAGTAGCATTATTAGAGAAGTACTTCCAGCAAATCCGCCTGCCTCTTATCTTCACCCTAACAAAGGAAACAAAACACGTTTAATTATCACAGTGTATGGTATAGGCTAGAGCCAATGGGAATGAATTACCTAGCAACAGTGTTGCCTAGAATATGCAGAAAGGCAGGCACTACACAAATATACACCATCATTGCATCCGCAGTACCTTAATACAGAAACTATCCAACGCTCGATTGCAAGCGAGAGAAATTATGTCCGTCAGGGGTCACAGATCGGAGAGCTCCCTGCAGAACTATTGGGAACAGTTGCTAGAAAATTGAAAGCGCTGGAGCAACATTTTGACCTGATGATCTGATGAAAGCAAACCCCCTTCCTGCACTTCAATGCCCCCTTCTGCAACAATTGACAGTCACTTTAAGAACTGTAAAGTTAACGGCAACATTTAGATTAATGTCTATGAACACAAAATTGCAACTCAAATAAAGAAAAATCTTACCTGAGTATCAGTAGTTCATAGGAACTATTTTCTGTTGCGGAAGGTAATGGCTGCAGGTACCAGAATACATGATTCTAGTTTCTTGAAGTCTGCCTTTGTTATCTGTGTTTCTATAGCTGGCAGGGTTGCTGTAATCAATTTTCATATAACTACAGTGATTACACCAAACAAAGCTTAGTCAGTCAAACCTGCCTTTCGGGGAGTTTTCCGAATGTTAAAGCTATCTGTTTTCAAGGTGTGTGGAGGGGTAAAGAGGACTTCATTTTGAAAATGGTGCCAGTGACACCGTGGGAGGATGAAGCAGCACAAACATGTACAGTATCACATAAAGGGAACGTTCATGTACTGTAGTGAACCGTTCAACCCCTGTTGCTAGGTTTCACTCCTCAAGTGGTTGGGCCTTTCTGACATCGGCTTATTCAAATAAAGATCCAAATTCTGAACACGTTTTCACACAAATGCTTATTTTCTCTATGCTCTATTCTGTCTGTGAGCTTCTTCAGAGAAGTGAAGTGACAGATGCTCTCTTGAAAATATTTCCTAAAAAACACAAGCATTAGTTAACACAATAATTCCCTAAATCTTACCTGTGGTGCACTTACATTCGTTATATAGGTCTCAAATGTCCAGTTTAAAAAAAAAAATAAAAAATGTTCTAGTAACATACATTTTTATTTTACATCTGCTACTACACTTGGTTAAAGAAATATCTGTTTGCAAGCCATCCTTTCAGATAGTATTGTGCCCGACCCTTCAATGGATTCTTTGCTGTTGTTAACCAATCAATTGCTCCCCCTATTGACTGACATGCTTTCAGCTAGTAACTTCACCCAGAAGACACTGCTGAGGTGAAATAATAAAATGATGGCGGTTCTAGGTAGAAGTGCCTAAATTGTTATTTTTGCATATCTGCCACTCAAACGCTGTCAGGATATCTAATACATATATTTAGGAAATAAAAAAGATACCTGAATCTCGCCCTCACAATGGTGGTGGAGGGGGGGGGTTTCGACTTTTACTCCAGCAAATACGTTACTTGTTGGAGGGTAGATTACTGATATTCCGGTTAACCCAGACTATAAGGTCACCATTCTGTAGTGAGTCTGATATTATGTGTATATATTTAATGTAAATGCCCTTCTGTAATACCAGCTGTTAAAGACTTGATTTTCATACATCGATAATCTTACATCGATTTCAAAACTGCTGCATTCACGATTCACACACACTGTCCTCAAAGGGGATAACGTGATCATGCCCTGTTCCGCCCACTCTATAGCAAATTTTGTTATGGATGTTTGCTTTTTACTGCCATCAGTAGCTCCATCCACGGTAATTTCTGAATGTTTTAACACTGAACTTTGTTTTTGTGGAACAGCAGTTTTGTTTGGCATAATTTACATATTACATTTCTCGTCCGGTTCCTCAAAATACTTGCAAACATTGCTTTGCCTCGTTCCTTTGTTTAGAGATGCCATTTCATTAAAAAATATAACAAACGTTAGAAAAACGTGTGTCATTCACTCTGTTACCACATGGAGTGGATACCATGCCTCACCTATTACAGCATGAACACAGAGTGTGCCACTGAAGCGCCAGATGGACTGAGTGTAACACCCTCCCCAGTGTCAATGTTTCTGTTGCACCAATTAGAAAAACTACTTGGAGGCAATTGCCAAACCCCTTCCTTTTTATAATATCCGCCTTACTCTTGCACCAACGTAGTTGCATACGTGACGGACTACTGTATATGATGATAAATTACTTAAATGAATACATTAAATATGTGTTTGGTGAAATTTGTCACATGACTGGTTATATGTCTAGCATATTATTAAACGTTTGACCACTTCTTTGGCGATTTTTTTAAACTTTAAAATTCCCATCCCAAGTAGGTAGGATATATATATTTTTTTTTCTGCTCAAGAAAGTGTAGGGTTTGGTGGCATAATCTTGTAATAATCGCACTGCACCTGAAAAGTTAAAATCTTTTTTTTTTTTTTTTTTAATTGAGAGTAGATCGGATACTGTAATAGCCAGATACAATCCAAAACATCTATATCAGTGGGGTTATAGCATTTAGTCCGACCCCTGCAATCTGTAGAATTACTGCACCCTATTGTTTGTTCTTTCTTTGGCAGCTTTGTAACTGCTGCTTGTAATCCTTTGTCTGGTTGAACAGAAAACCCCATTGTGTTCTCTTCAATCATTGCTGTAACTGTTTGTGTCAGATAACAACCCAGCTATCAATGTTAAAGGAAGTCATTGCAATTTGCTTCCTCAAGAGCGTGCTCTTAAGAGTTTGTGTCCTTTGAGAGAAGCATCATTTTTATGGGGCTCTATTTTCAAACTTAATAAAATAAGGTTTGATATCTATCAATCTGCTAACAAAAAAAAGAATATCAACTGCCGTGCACTTCTATATAGGTCTCAAATGAAATATAGCAAATCTGTATTTTCCCTTTTAAAGCACGGTATCTGGCACTATACTAGGTTAAAAAACAGTTTGCATGCCTTGCATGCAGGTATTCTGCATGTCCTAGGCCACTAAAACCGTTAACGTCGTCTTTCCTTTCGCTAACCCAGGAGTTCCCAAATTTGCAGGCCGCAAAATTGTTTCATGAGGGCCGTAGCACATACAAAAATTCTCTCTCCCAAATGACCCTGACAAAGCAATGTTCCCCAAACCAGAGGATCAATTCATTTCCAGGAATGCTGCTGTTCGGTGCTTGGAGTTATTTAGTCAGCTTGTGCCCATGCTACCTGTACTGTGTACAATTATACAACAAAAGAGGGTGATTGTAAGGAGAACAAAATAGGCAACTTGAATGAACATAACTATAACATCATTTTTTAAATTAAAATAAATAAATAAATGCCGGATTTATGGTTTCGGTAAGTTCTTGATCCATTTTCTTTGCCTACATAAACAAAAATGTTCTGTTTTTTTTGGTTTTTTTTGCAATTAAAAGAGAACAGCAAAAACAAGCTTCTGTGGCCTCGGGATTTGCACAGTACACGTTCTTGTCAGCCTATTCACAATTATTATATGACAAGCATGTCATTTTCTTTCTGTTGGAGAAAGGTCTTTTATTTCTGTTTGTTCATGAAGGTGATCTCGTAGTAGTGAGTAGTTGTTTCTTGATGTGACCTAGATGCAAAGAAATGCACAGAGTCCTTTTCTTAAGATATTAGTTCAGTTTATTTAATGTATGCAGGGAATCGTTTTCCCATTACAGAGCAAGCTGATTAAAAAATGCATACAGAAACACGCTCTTTAATACCTATGTGCACCTTGGTTTTTCCCTCCCCCGTTCCTTTTGTAGGTCCAATCACCACAGGACAACACCCTGTGGGCTACACCTGTGGAGGGTCTCATGCAGAGAAAATGACATGCCTTGAACTAAAGTGATC
The DNA here is from genome assembly GCF_902713425.1 of Acipenser ruthenus. NCBI lineage: Eukaryota > Metazoa > Chordata > Actinopteri > Acipenseriformes > Acipenseridae > Acipenser > Acipenser ruthenus. The sequence continues at coordinate 16,899,308 of NC_081215.1, forward strand.
TAAAGCTTGCTATTGCAGAAAGCAAACCAGTTCTGGCTTGATTGTGTTTTGTACTTGTTCTTTCGTGTTCTCACACTATACCTCAACTGTGGTATCTTGGTGTGTTCCTTTGCTCTTTTGTGTTCTCAAACTGTGTAAACTATGCTATTTTGGGTGTATCGGGCCCTCCAGCACTGGGCGAATGTAGTTTATTCTGCTGATAAACTGCCGCTGTTGTTTTATGCACAGATTTCTGCTGTCAGCACTGCAATCTTGCACCTATCAGTTTCTTATACCTTCTCTGCCACTTTTTCTGTAAAACTAACAGAGTGTACAAAACTGTAAATGCTTGCATCTTGTATTGCGTTCATTCTTCATTTTCCATGTTCTCCAACAGTTCATATTAATAATTGCATCCTTTGGGATTATAGGAGCTGTCATACAAGTGAAAGGTGTTGACCTTTCAATAAAGTGCCTCACTTATTTTGTGATTCCCTCCACAAAATCTAACAGAAGAAATGTATTTCCGCAATGGCCTATCAGAAACGTTAGTAAGTCTGCCTCTATCCCGTATTCATTGATATTAACTGTTCTGAACAGCATCGAGAAGATGCTGCACTAACTGAGATTATGGTATAAATCCTATAAGCCTTTAATTTTGTGGTGTCTTTATTTTTTAGAGGGATTGTTGCCAGCATCTTGGTGTTCTTGTGCTTTGGAGTAACGCAGGCTAAAGACGGACCTTTCTCAAGGCCCCATCCAGGTAATAATAATCTTTGTTATTATTAATTATAATAATAATAATAATAATGATAATAATAATGCATTTACTGTTATGGTGATGCATATTCACAGCCACAAAACTATATTGGATGTAAGTGGTAGTGTGCCAAGTAACAAGTAAAAACAAGTATTGTTCCAGTTCAAATTATTATTCATACTTGTTTTTAAGGCAATAACACACTTATTAAAAAATGATCAAAACCACTATCTGAGAACATAAAATAACTGTCTGGCCACTTTCTGATTTGATGGAACTGCTGTGTGAATGCAAGTCACAGTGACCTACTTTTTCATGGTACTGACCCCTGCAGTGTGTTTTGTGTCCTTGAAGGGGGAAGTAATAAAATGCCTTAATACAGTTTCCGAGCTGTTCTTCTGTCCTGTTGCAAATAGACAGTTCTGCTCAGTTCTGTCTACATTTCTCCAGATAGTTAAGGGATTTTCATGTGTGTAGATTAAGCATGTGAGCAAACTCATTTCCAGTATGTGCAACCAATAACAGGTCTGCATTGGTGGTGATCACACACCGTATGGACATATGTAGGATGGAAAATGGGATCCCCTTTCCTAGCAGAGACTGTACTGTACTGTACTGTACTGTAGGATATTTGTGATTTACCAGCTAGACACCTCACCTGGTGCACATTTTATATTTAAGTGACCCTAGAGGGGTGTTCAGCATTATTTCAATTCAGGATGTTATGGTTTTTAACACTTGAATATACAGTACACATCTCCTGAATATCACTACATTGTTTGGAGCAGTGGTTTTAGTTTTTATAGGGTATGTTATTTTGCTGACCAGGCCACATCATGGCTGTTGAAATTCACCTGTATGTAAATCTGGTCCTGTATGTAAATCCAAACTTCATGTGTGGTTTTTGGAATGACAATTTTAGAAACACATTTGCATTTGTCATTACAAAAATCAAATTTTAATTAGAAAAATCAATTTGGTGCTGAAGAAATGTGCCGGACTGATAAAGCAGTAATGGAACAGATGTCCCCGGGCTCTCTGCGCAGCAGATTTAAAATGAAATTCCCAGAATGCCCTTTTTAATATGTCAGCGCTGCTCAAGAAGAGTGGCTCTTTTGTGAGGGGAGGGTAGGCCTAAATCTGTTGGTGCTTCAGTACTGGAATTTATCAGGAGATTTAGTTAGTGTAAAGATTATTAGATTCATCAGTCCCACACATTTACTTTAATCAAATACAATTTTAATAGAAAATGAGTCATATTTAAATGTACGATTATGCCTTTACTAAATGACTTTGTCCTTGTAATTTGTAACATAATAATTAATATTTAACTGAATATTTTGGGTGTAGACTTCACTTCTTTATCCAATGGGACTTGCAGAATAATTCATTCGCATTCTTCAGCTAATTAAAAGGTAGTGGTGTAGCAATACACTAATTTCACTATACAATGCGTATCGCAATATGCATCACAAAAATAATGAAATGCTCATTTACCATAACGTGTACATACTTCATAATGAAAAATGTCAGATATATGAAGTGTTGGCAATATTATAATACGTACGATTGCCTGGAATTCTTCTATTGGCGTCATGAACAGCAGCACCCTGGCTCCTGCTTGACTGTTCGGACAATCTTGTGGAAAATCTGGCACGTGGTTAACAGAGGCTGTCATTGTGTGTTTACTAAACCAGAATCACCTTTTGATAGATTGACTTGTTTGCATACCTTTTGTACAGTAAAGTACCCACTTTGAGTGTAGTTGGCATTTTGCTGTGAGGAGGAAAAAATAAACCTTGTTATACCTGTGGTACACAGTACTGTCCTTGACCTGTTGGGTCTACCAGCTCACATCATATGGAAATAATATGAATTTACTAAGGAGTAGCTGCCGCAAAATTCCTGAGGCGGTAAAAGGAAGCTCCTGTTTTGCAGTAATTTCTTTTTAATGGTTTGTGCTACTTGAAAATGTAAGATGCCTTTTATGAAACTAGTACTATCCTTAGTGCTGTGCTAGAGTATGCTCAATGTATAAGTTGACCTCATACATAATTTAGACACCCACTTCCCAGTCAGTAACTCTAAATTAACATCAATGTGTATATTGGATTCTGCCGGGTCAACGCCCTGGTTTGAACGATCTGCAGCTTTATAGTTTAATGTTTGTTTTGTGAAAAGATTTGGAATGACAAAACAGTGGACATACTGCAGCAGCTTTGAATTGTATTTCACCAGTCAATAATTATGTTAACTGCATTTCTTGATTTTTATCGTGACTCGGCAGAATCCAGTATATATAAATAATAAAGCCATAAGAGATTTTATTCCCCCATGTTTTAAAGGCTTTTGAATTCCATTATATTCTGGCCAGGACATTTTACTGTGGTGATAGTAAGCGGACAGTGACCATGCTTTATTAAATGTAATCGTCACTTTGTATATAGTTTTCTGATTTCAGTCATTGCATCCTGCTGACGTCTTAGAACTTAGATGTTTAACGCACCCCTGTGGCTTCAACAGAGCTCTCCAACATTTTTTCTTCCTTAGTACAGCTGCTACACAGAGTGTAACCATTAACCCGTCCCCCTCCAACACTCTGTCCCCAATGGATGTAGGAAATGCCCAACCTGGCATTTGCCGCCTAAACAAACCTGCTGCCAATATAAAAATAAAATTAAAGTTACCGCTCTGGCGACCGAAGAATTGAGTGAGTCATGATGTGAATTTCAGTTAGAAAACTGCATTTCCCAGGTACACACTGTGCTGCACACCAAGGATACAAGTGTGCTTAGATAAACAAGGACGATCGCAGAGTGCTGTGATAGACTCAGGATTCTGTGTTCTAGGGGTAGTGAGCTCAGTCAAGTGGTTTCAGTGAGTTGTGCCTGGTGTTAGCAGCTGGAATTTGTTCACTTCTGACTGTGAAATTAAATCTTCAGTGTCGTGGTGGTCACTTGGCCACCAAACTGGGAAGGTATTTCTGCCGCCCTGGGAATGCCACATTTGTTCTATGTGATATTTTTTTTACATCCAAAAGGGGATTTCAGAGGTACAGATTTCCATTACACGAGAGTAGATGTTAAAACTTCATGCTGATTTGAACTCGGCTTTCGCCAAGATAAGCACCAAATAAGACGTAGCTTTATAGTAAACTAATGTGATCCATCTGTGTCTCCATCCATTTGCGCTTCTTTCCATATGATGATGTAGATATCCTTCTGTCTGGTGTTGATGGCTGAAGTGTAATGCTGGCTCCAGGGATCAGCTTATTGCCTCCCTAGCGCATCAGCACACACAACGGCTGCGATGCTGGCTCCGGGGATCAACCACAGTGCGGCCTCCCCAGCGCATCGGCATGACAACCGTCTGGATTGAGCTAAGTAGGGTACATCTCTGGGGTCTTCAAGTGGGCACCTTCCATCCTCGGTGTTTCGTCGACTAGCCCACGACACCTCAAAAGGGCTCGACGGTGATTCTGGCGTCCCAGCATCACCCCCCTCTGTCCCCCACTCAACTCAGCCCAGCTTACTTACCCATACATCAGCGTTTCTTTCTTTCTATTGTGCTTGAGATCCCCAGCCAGAATCTTTCCGTCTCAACCACAGCCAGTTGCTGCTCCTCTCTGCTGCTTCAGATAAGTTCTTCACTGTGCGACGCAACTCTTGGCCACTGAATCCGACGTCTCTGAGAAACCGGGTTGTAGAGGTACAGATTAATGGTTACAGTCTTTTGAAGCCAGAGGGGATCTTTTAAACTAAATGAGTCATCAGGACGTGATGACTGAAACAGAAAACCATATTCACAAAGTGAATCTAAAGGAAGATTACATTTAAGATAACTATTATTGCAAGCTGCTGCTTAGTACTTTGTACCCCATTGTTTGAAACGGAGAGCATGTGTTTCAAGCCTCTCACGTGCCTGTATTTTAATTGTAAGCCTTAACTGGCTCCTGCTCTTGAATACAGCTCAGAGGTATTTGATACACGGACACTCGAAACCTCAGTTCTGTATCTACCCTTTTAAACAACTTGCTTACAAGACTTTGTTAACTTGAGACAGCATGTTCTTAGACTGCTAGCCTTGAAATCTAACCCATACTTGCCTTGACTTGTATCGTATCACAAGCTTTCATTGATGGAAGCCAACATACTTGTTACATATACACTGTGGGATGCAAGGTCATTTTACTCGAATGCAGAATCTCTGGTTTGTCACAAAATTAAGGGATGGTAAACCTGAGTCATTAAGTATTTAACAAAGAAGACCACTTGTGCATTTTGAGCATTTTAAACGTTACATAGTGAGCAGCTTAAGCAAATCGAAACTTCGTCCTGGATATCGGAATCCTGTAAAGATTCTCCTTTTTTCCGTCACTTGTCTGTTACACGAGATCTATTGAGTCGGGACTAATCGTCCTGCCAACACTCTCACACAGGAATCCACAGAGCCAGCAGAGAGGACCGAATCTTAGGATGTTTTTCTAAGGAACTGTGGAGACTTAAGACTGAACTTCAGCGTAGATTAGTCCGAGCCAAGAGATTACGCACTTGGAATAGTTGTGTTTCATACAGTTTATAGTACAAAAGCTGCAGGTTCACTCCCATCTCCAACACACAAAAAGCTGTGCAACAGGCTACTTGTTTCAGATGGAATCAAATGTCATCAGAACACACACAGAGGAAGGCTGGGGCTGGAGCCATTCCAAGCTTCCTTGTATTGCGAGTGCCAAGATCTGTGGTTCAGAAACAGCTGTGTCATTGCTTTTTATTCTGCTCATCAGTGCGGTAGATGAAGCTGTGTGCTGACCCTTGATATTGTGTAACCTACTTAGCAGAGCTTTAAAGTGGTCCCGCTTTTGTAAGGTGGTCTTTTATACCACAGAACCAGTTACAAGGCTCCCATTTCCCCATAATGCCATTTCACCAGCACGTTCATGCTCATTATAAGGCGGAACACATATATCTCGTAACTATGGCTACCGCCTACAGTGTTATAAAGGGGGAGCGCTGTAATAAGGCTTGTCAGTAACATACGTTCCCCAGCTAAATGATACAAATGTGCATTATTGATGTGAAAATTACAGTTATCGTTACTATGCAAAAACAAAGACATTTGGCATAACTGTATCCATGTCTTAAAATGGAGTGACTCTAATGCAACATCTGATTGCAAACTATTACACCACCAATAGAGTTATTATGTTAAACAACAGTCTTTTCATGTAGCTCAAGTCCTTAGTGAGTACAGCTGCCTGCACTACAGTGAGAGATGATATATCTAGTATTCAAGGCAGCTTGTACTTCCTGGTACATTTGCATTGTCAATCGTTCTTGAGTTGCTTCTGCAGGCTCCTAATGTTGTACATAAGCCACTTTTCTTCCTGCTTTTTTACATTGCTGTGCATTTTGTGTGGTGCTGCTTCTTCCTCGTACCGTTTATAAGATTAATTCTAGTTGGTAATGGTGATGGACCCAGAAATATACAAGGTGTTGCCGATTTCATTTTCCGATTCTGCTTCAACAAGGAAGGTCGTTATTTTAAAGGGGTAATATGCAGGGCTTTCTTGTTCCCTGAAAAGCAAAACATCCCTTTTATTTTTTCTGTTGATCTTTTAGTTGGCTTTCATTTCACTTTGAATTAGATGTGTATTCCTCCACCTTACTGTAGATTCACTCCTTGTGCAGCAGTTATTCGGATCTGACACCATTTGAAATGTGCAGCTAAAGGAGTTTCACATTTCAGGTGGGCACCCAGTGCTGCACTGTACGGAGTGAATCTGCAATGTGGAGGACTTCACCAGAGTCAAAGAGAAAATAAAGTCTTGGAGGCTGGTTTAAAGCTTTGGTTAGTTCCCCATTTAAAGTAATATGAGCAGCTCACAAAACATCCTCTAACTGGGGAGTATCTTTAATTGTATGGGTATATTTAAACTGGCAGGAAAAAACAGGCTGACAAAATTAGTTCTTGAAGTGGATGCAGGAAATCCTGTTCTATTACATGTTAACCCTACGTTGTGCCAATGCGCCTGGCTTCTGCTTAGGAAAATGAACAGCCAATAGGAGAGTTATCCTTTAAACCACTGTGCATGATACAGTATGTGTGCCAGATGACCTGTGCATGGACTTCAAGTTATGTAATCACTAGCATTATACTTTAACACAATATACTGTGTATAGAGTATGACATAGGGTGCTGTATGATGCAAGATGCTACACACCCATATTACATTTCCACTTACACCTGAAGAAGAGACTGCCAAGGGCTTGAAAACTAGTGTTTGTATATCATAGCTAATCTAATAAACGGTATCGGCTCTTCAAAAGTATTACCAGGACTGCCTTGATTTAAAAGAAAAAAAAAAAAGAAAGAGACTGATACAAGCCATCTAATGCTAACTATCTGATACAAAGAAACTTCACATGGCTGAATCACATCAATATCAGTGCCTACTCCAGAATATATGTAGTATAAAGTTATCAATATTATCTCTCCAGCAGGGATGGTCTATCATACACACGCACACGATCATGTCAAACTTGCATTTTTTATGTAAATCCAGAGAACAGCTTATGCAATTGTGTTGAAACTTTTTGGGGCTTTTCCACAAGTGTACAAGAAGTCTGAGGGCGAGCTGCTGCCTTCTGGAGGACAAAGGCCAGCCCTGCAGGTGTCCGCTTGAGCTTATCAGGCACCTGGCCAGAAGGGTTGACAGTAGCACGAAGAGGAGCAACAGCCCACCAAACTGACCTTCAGTCCTCTTTACCCTAATAGTAAACTGTTAGGGTCCACTCTAATAATATACTTCCTTCTACCCAGTGAGCCAGTCTTGACCTGTGGAGATCATTTAATACCCTTATTCCGTAGATATTGCTAAGGTGTTGGGTTTTATTATTTGCAGTGCATGTGCTGCTGACTGTATGCACAGCATTTAAGCAGTACGTGTGTACATGGGATGTATATAGTTATTATGATCCTCGGATGAATGTGGGCACTTAATAAAGATAATTTGCACATTCAAAAATATACAGTAATTGTCCTACTTTAGGTGTGATTTTAATGTAATCCAAGTGGACTAAATTATGCTACAGCTTCTTGGAATTTAGAAATAACCTGCCCTGTAGGTCAAACAAACCCTGGAGTTATCATGTTCAAAAGTTTACACTGAATGAGGCTGAAAGCTGTAAGCGATATCAGATCAGCCTTGATCTGGTGTGATGCTGTAGCTGCAGCAAAGTACATTCATAACCTAGTGGCAAACAGGGAAGCATTACATGTGCCATCTGGTTAAGTATCGTTAGTGGTTCTGTGAAAATCATGACTCCAGCACAGTGACTTTGTGACAGACAGGTTTCAAGGAGTGAGGAAGCTTGCACCTTAAGCTTTAAGCAGCAAAACTGGGGATGTAAAAAAAAAAAAATCCTGACAAACTGCAGTATGGAAGAATTTTGTAAAGTGACTGAAATAATGGCAGTGTTTTTAATATTGTTGAGTCCTATATATTGATGTGTTTACGGAATAGCAACTGTAATCTCTTATTGTGTCGGTTTACCTATTCTATTAAATTGCAATGCTGGCTGTCTTCTTAAAATACCATTGTAAATGAATTAGTGCTAATGTAGACTGCAAGTGCATTTGTGATCGCCTTTAGATAATATATACCGGCTCCAGTCAGGCATGAGCTGTGTGGAGCGAGAGCACCTGAACACCCCCTGCCTGCTGCTCAGTCCTGGGCTTCTGCTAAATCTGCTTATGTGTTAGTTTTTTTGATGTTTGTGATTAGAACCACCAGACTTGTCTTGTGACATGAACTGGTTTTGGACCCAGATGGAAGTCATGTGAAGGAGTGAATTTAGCCTGAAATATTAACTCTCTTGTAATTCTATGTCTCTGCAGCTTACTGGAGATTCTGGCTGTGCGTCAGCGTGGTGTATGAGCTCTTCCTCATCTTCATCCTCTTTCAGGTAGGTTATTGCCAGACCAAGAAAAAACTAACAGATTTCTGTCTCGCTTGATATCTCAAATCCTTCTAAGCATACCATTAAAAGTTTCATGTTGCTGCACAGTATAGTAGACACTTTATTAATGCATTTTATTCATCATTACCTATACTTGACGTTCCACAGTAAAGCAGGCGGATTTGTCATCTCAACACTTGTTCTTTATTGTAATACTTATTTTTCCAGGTTATTGGTGAAGTCATGATAAAGTTAACTCTGGTTATTGTCACTATTTATAAACCGTCCCTTTTGAAGTGATATTAAAATGGTTTGACTGACATTTGATCTTTGTTTTAAACATTTACCTAATAGTTTAATACTAAAGAACATTCTCACAAAGCCAACAGAATTGTTTTCTCCACGGTTTACTTCCAGTGTTACAAGAAATTGGTCCCTCACATAATTTTCCTATGAAACATTTGTTCCTGTTAGGACAAGATTTAATCAGAATAATGACATCCCTTTATTATCCAGCAGCATCTTGCAGGCACAACATTTGTTTTTTACATTATAGATAAAACATCATGGGGTCTGTAGCAATAAACTGTGGCGGATCTTAATACCACCGCCACATATAAAGCAATCAATAATAACCCAAGACAAATGAGCTGATAAAACGTCAAACCTTTCATTTAGAATCTCATCCTCCTCTAGTGAGAACAAAGACTTTCTCTGACATTGAAACCCCCCCACCCAGACTGAACCCCTTAGGTATTGTGTGTATGGGATTTATGCCTACAAGTCACGGTCAAAAATTAGATATTTACTAAGGAAGTTGTTTCACCTTAATTGAACTACCACAGGGTTTACTTGCAGAAATGAACTTGATCTATTGCCACGTCTTCCTATGTTTCATTCTTTTTTAATGTGAGCACCATCTTTAAACAACTTCAGTTTTCAGTTTGTTGTATGAGATAAAGTAAATAAAAGATTTGTTTGTTTAAAGATGGCACTCATTAAAAAATGGATGCAAAGTAGGAAAAGTCACCTTAAAAATGTGCAGAATTGCACAAGTGGGTCTACATAACATTCTAATCAAATGGAAAAATAAGACTGTGACAATAGGCACGTTCTGTTCTGCAAAAATACAGTTTGGTACAGTAGTTCCATTAAAGGTGCAACAACTTCCATTGTCAAGATTTATTTTTTGCTGTCACTTGTAGGCAGGATCTTTTAGACCCTTAAAGTCAATACCAGACCAGGCTATGTAATGGCAAGAAGGGTTGA